>NC_090022.1:180880116-181180116 GCF_037176765.1 Anolis sagrei
ACCGCCACAAAGCAGCTTTGAAGGCACAGCTGTGACCATTAACTTGCTGGGAGCAGGGAGGTGACCAGATAGCTCTCAGCTGTCAATCACAGGATTCCGGCAAGTCACCTGGTGGCGCAGCGGGTTAAACCCCTGTGCCAGCAGGACTGAAGACCGACAGGTCGCAAGTTCGAATCCGGGGAGAGGCGGATGAGCTCCCTCTATCAGCTCCAGCTCCTCATGCGGGGACATGAGAGAAGCCTCCCACAAGGATGATAAAAACATCAATTCATCTGGGCGTCCCCTGGGCAACGTCCTTGCAGACGGCCAATTCTCTCACACCAGAAGCGACTTGCAGTTTCTCAAGTCGCTCCTGACATGACAAAAAACAAAAAACAAAACTTTATTTCTGCTCTCCAAGCTACAAAACCGAAGCCAGGCCTGGGACTTTTCAGTTACCTGTCTCCTTACTCTGTCTGGCCATAGCAGTCACAGATAGCAGGATTGACAGATGCCTTGAAAGGAGGCTTGCATATTGCAAGAGGAACTAGTGACTCGCTCCTGTGCAATGTGCAAAAACAGGCATATACACACAACCCCAAAGTATGTGGACATCTGTCAGTAGCAGGATTCCAGCAATCATTTTCCTAATAGAAAAAAAATGAAATGCAAAGATACAGAATGGGTGATACCTGGCTCGACAACAGTCCATGTAAGAAAGATCTTGGAGTCTTCGGGGACAAGAAGTTGAGCATGAGCCAATAGTGTGATGCAGCAGCTAAAAAAGCCAATGGGATTCTGGGCTGCATCAAAAGGAGTCTAGTGTCTAGATTGAGGAAAATCATGGTGCCTTTGTGTTCCATTTGAAATACTGTACCACCACAGAAACTAGACCAAACCCCGTCTACCAAACAAAGCAGTACCCTGTGTATCCATTCAGAAGTAAATTGTGCTGGAGGATCTCAGAGAAAAAAGGAGAGTAAGGAAGAAGGCAACTCATGCCAGATTCAAAACACCTTCATTTCAGTAAAAGGTAAAGGTAGTCCCCTGACATTAAGTCCAGTCATGTCTGACTCTGGGGTGTGGTGCTCATCTCCATTTCTAAGCCGAAGAGCCAGCGTTGTCCGTAGACACCTCCAAGGTCATGTGGCTGGCATGACTGCATGGAGCACCGTTACCTTCCCGCCGGAGCGGTACCTATTGATCTACTCACATTTGCATGTTTTCGAACTGCTAGGTTGGCAGAAGCTAGGGCTGACAGCAGAAGCTCACGCCGCTCCCCGGAATCGAACCTGCGACCTTTCAATCAACAAGCTCAGCAGCTCAGTACTTTAACCCACTGCGTCACCGGGGGCTCCTTCATTTCAGTACTACAGCCATTTTGTTGGGATAGTATTAGAACAGGGTAAGGTGATCCTTAGCAATTCCCAAAATCTGAGGGAGAGAAGGTAGTAGCATGCTAGGGTTGGTGTCACCTCGTGAGGCAACTCATGGTGCCACTCTGTGTACCAGAGCATTGAAGAATTCTAAGTACCATATATCCTGGCGTATAAGACTACTTTTTAACCTAAGAAAATCGTCTCAAAAGTCAGGGGTGGTCTTATATATGGGAGTCGTCTTATACGCGGGAGTAGCTTTATGCATGGGAGTTGTCTTATATGCTGGATTCGTCTTATACACTGGGAGTCATTTTATAGAGTGGGTGCTGAAACTTCCAATCCGGATTGGAGAATCTGTGGTTGCTGCATATTGTGTGTGTGTGTGGGGGGGGGGGGGAGCTCAAAAATGGCAGTGGCCACGTCCCTGCCATATGCAGTGACTAGGCCTGGGTAACAACGCAAAAATTTGTTTCTAAAATCAATTTGTATTTGGGGGGGTTTTTTGTTTCGATATTTAAAATAATTACAAAATTTTCCTTTTAAAAAGTTTGATATTTACAAAATTTCGTAAATGGTAAAAAATTAACGAATCAATTTCCAAAACAATAACGAATCGATTCGTTAATGGCGGACGCGACCGCGAAATACGCTAAAAAACCTCCAAAAACTTCTGAAGCTTCCCTCTCCCTCTGTTCTTGACTGTTGGTGTGATATTATAATTTTTTTTCACTAATTAAACCATAAAACTGGCCCAGACATGCGGAAATAATAACGAAATGACCTCAGAACAATAATGAAACGAATACAATAACGAAATACGAAGCATTTACAAAACGTGTTTAAAAATTCGTTTTTTTTAATGATTGCTCCAGAATGGTTCGTTATCGTTTTGTAATTGGAAAAATTAACGAATTATTAACGAATTACGAATTAACGAAACGAAACCGCCCAGGCCTAGCAGTGACTGTATGAAAGCATCAAGGGCAACACTGTACAAGTATGGTAGAAGAAAATCCATTCATCGGGATTTGTGGACGTAATGCGGTCCCAATGGTTAGGTGAAGGGGCGCCTCACCGGGAAGATGTAAGTGAAGGGCAGAGCAAGCTGCAGGTATTCGGGGCATTGAAAAAAGGAGTAGCTCTGGTATCCTATTACCGTACCTCCTCTTCTACCTCCTCCTCTGCCTCTCAGATCTCGCTCCTGAAGACTGCAGTGAAGTAGTGCAGGTGCACATGTGCAATATTTGAGAGGCAGAGAAGTAGGTACAGTAATAGGAAAATTACCATATTGAAATCAAATCTGATGCTTTTAAAATTTTTATTTGGTGTGTGTTGGAAGAGGGATAGTCTTATATGGTGAGTATATCCCAAACTCTATATTTTAATTGGAAAAGGGTTTTTTTTTGTCGTGTCAAGAGTGACTCCAGGTGTGAGAGAATTGGCTGTCTGCAAGGACGTTGCCCAGGGGACGCCTGGATGATTTGATGTTTTTATCATCCTTGTGAAAGGCTTCTCTCATGTCTCCGCATGAGGAGCTGGAGCTGGTAGAGGGAGCTCATCCACCTCTCCCCGGATTCGAACCTGTGACCTGTCGGTCTTCAGTCCTGCCGGCACAGGGGTTTAACCCACTGCACCACCGGGGGCAGTTGGAAAAGTTGGGGTTCATCTTATACGCCCAGTCATCTTATTTGCTGGAATATATGGTACCTCACCAAATTATAAATCTTAGAATTGCTAAGGACAGAGCATGGCAGCTAAAGTAGCGTCAAGCTGGTATAACTGCAATGTGGATCCACCCCAGATCTTGCAAAATTCAAAGATTTAATAAATCGCAAAATAATCAGCATATTTTAAGAGTGTTTAAATCTCATCTATCTGTAGATCTCATCTTGCAATCATTTTAATAACAAAATTAAAATAGAAGAAAGCCACTTCTTAGGGCTTTAATAGAAGCATGAACAATAATAGTTGTCACTCAAGGTATAGATCTGTTGAGTTGGTCAAGTAGGTAAGCCATCAGAAGAAATCTGAAATGGTGACACCCTTCCCTTCTCTGATGCTCTCTTTAAATGAAACCCACCTTTGATTGAAGCTGTCTACATGGAGAAGGACTCCCACTACTGAGCATTTTTGCAACCTGAACATTTTCACATGATTACCAGGAAACCAGCTTAACCAAATAGCTTCACAGGCGGTGGGAACAGTTTTGGAATATTTTACCGAGTGCATCAACTGCATAGATGATCTTTTCACTGTTGCTGCTGGAGACCCAAGAATAAAAACTCATAAACCCCTGAGATTAATGCTTTTTGAAGAGAGAGCACTGAACTGTCAGTACAAAGAGACTGTGCTCATTTTATTTGGCGAGGCGGGGAATATATTTCAAACTCCAGATAGCATTTTTGCCTGCAGTTTCTGCTTTTTCAGCGTGATGTCTTCTGCCACCTTCTGTCCATAGAATGAAATTGTTTTTCAGAGAACATGATTTCTCCACTCATCCACTGTCTTTTTTCCTGCCATTGTATCTTACTCGCAGTGGAAAAACATCCTTCATCACACTTGAGGGTAATAAACAAACTTAGGAGATACACCCTAAGATACTCCATGTCAAAGAGGCAGGGAATCCTCTTTGGAGTATAGTACATAATTTGAATTCCCAAGGTTTATAGGAGCAATCCAAGGTGAATCTGGGACACCTGGCAACCCTGCGTGGAATAGTCATGCTGGGTGGTTGTTGCTGTTGTGGTTACAACCATGGGCTGCCATTTGCTGCTCTTCAATATGTAGGGCAAAAGTTAAGAAGAAAGATGTGATTGTGGGATCAAGCCTTTGGCTAGTAAAATAACACAGTACAAAGAAAAATTAAGGAACATGTGCCATGACAATTGGAATGGCTATGGTGTACATTTTTTTTCAGATTATGTGATTTAATTATTTATACTAGGATGATACTAGGAGCCCCCTGTGCTGCAGTGGGCTAAAGCGTTGAGCTGCTGAGCTTGTTGACCAAAAGGTCGCAGGTTTGAATCTGGGGAGTGCGGTGAGCTTCTGCTGTCAGCCCCAGCTTCTGCCAACCTAGCAGTTCGAAAACATTTATTATTTATTTATTTAGAGCTTTTATAACCTGGTCTTCTCAACCTCCGAAGAGAGACTCAGGCCGGCTAACAGTAGAAAATTCAACACAAATATAGTAAACATAATAGCATCAAAGAAAACATGCAAATGTGAGTAGATCAATAGGTACTGCTCCGGCGGGAAGGTAATGGCGCTCCATGCAGTCATGCCAGCCACATGACCTTGGAGCTGTCTACAGACAACGCCAGCTCTTTGACTTAGAAATTGAGCACCACATCCCAGAGTCGGACACGACTGGACTACATGTCAGTGGACAACCTTTACCTACTAGAATGATTTTAATGTTTTGGTTTTAATGATTTTAAGTCAAAGTTATATATAGTATAAGACAAGCACCGTCGCTTGCCTCCTTCCGCAAGGACCTGAAAATCTGGTGGTTCCAGCAGCCTTTTGAAAATGATTAATCCCAGGCTCCTCTCCTGGCTAACAGTTAGGTCCCACTCTGTACTCCACAAACTTCCCCAGCCTTGCTACGAGCCCTAGTCCAGCCCTACTATAGCTATTCAGGAGGTCCTGGAAATGACGAGCCCCAGGCACCTCCCTGGCCATTAGTTAGGGCCTTGTCATACACTTTATCCACTTCTCCGGGCCTATGTTTTCCCTGCTGGCCCAGTCTTCTTGTGGTTATGCAGCAGATCTTGGCAATAAATAGCTCCAGGTCCTACCCTGACCATCGGGTAGGCCATGCTTGCACTTTACCCACTCCCCAGGCCCTAGTCTGTTGTACTAGCCCAGCCCGCTCATAGTTGTCAAGGCCCGCTATGGAATCTTGGCCACTGGAAGCTGAGCTGCCCAATGTAATTAGTACTGAACTCACTTTTTAGTTTTAAATATGTACGATTGTTATATAGTACTATATACTTTTTATAATGACTTTTTGTATGTTTTTATGTTGGTCATTGCAATATTTTACCATGCTGGAAACCACCCTGAGTCCCCTCAGGGAGATAGACCGGTATCGAAATAAAGGTTGTTTATTATTATTATTATTATTATTATTATTATAGTAATTAGTTATTATGATTTGTTTGTGTTACTGTACGTTGGCATTGAATTTTTGCTACTACTATGTTGTAAACTGCCTTGAGTCCCCCCAGGGCTGAGAAAGGCGGTATATACACTAATTAACTAACTAACTAAATAGGGATCAGCACCAAGGACAGCTGTTTTGAGCTTAATATTAAAATCTGGAACAAATTCATCATCCCAGGGCCCTTCCACACAGAATATCAAGGCAAAATAACCCACAATATCTGCTTTGAACTGGGTTATCTGAGTCCACACTGCCATATATTCCAGTTCAAAGCGGAGAATGTGGGATTTTATTCAGCTGTGTGGAAGGGATCCCAGTGATGGAAGCTACCAACTGCTCCTGCATGCAAGGCAGGCTTATGGGACATACTGTTCTGCCCTCTAACTGAAGAGAATACTCAGGGGCCTGTGTCCCCTTCCATACTATCCCATATCTGCCTCATTCTACTTAGTAGTAGAGTGTTTCTCAACCCTCCTAATGCCACAACTCCTTAATACTGTTCCTTATGTTGTGGTGACCCCCAACCATCACATTATTTTTGTTGCTACTTCACAACTGTAATTGTGCTCCTATTATGAATCGTAATGTAAACATCGGATATGCAGGATATATTTGCATTCACGGGACCAAACTAGGCACAAATATCCAATAATACAACCAAATTTGAATACTGGTGGGATTGTGGAGAGGATTGATTTTGTCATTTGGGTGTTGTAGTTGCTGGGATGTATAGTTCACCTCCAATCAAAGAGCATTCTGAAATCCACCAACAATGGAATTGAACCAAATTTGGAACACAGACCTCCCATGACCAACAGAAAATATGGGAAGGGTTTGCTGGGCATTGACCTTGAGTTTTGGAGTTGTAGTTCAGCTACATCTAGAGAGCACTGTGCACTCAAACAATGATGGATCTGGACCAAACTTGGCACAAATACTCAATATGCCCAAATGTGAATACGAGTGGAGTTTTGGGGAATATAGAACTTGACATTTGGGAGTTGTAGTTGTTGGGATTTATAGTTCACCTCCAATCAGAGTATTCTGTTCTCCACCAAGGATAGAATTGGGCCAAACTTCCCACACAGAACCCCCATGACCAACAGAAAATACTGTTTTCTGATGGTCTTTGGCAACCCCTCTGACACTCCCTCACGACCCCCAGAGGGGTCCCGAGCCCCAGGTTGAGAAACACTGTAGTAGAGCCTGTGGAGTATATACTGGAGAATTCGCTGCACCTCCCAGTATTACAGCTGCTTAGAAACCAGTGAAACCCACAGTCTAGATCAATGCCTTTGGGAGGAAGTGGAGAACCTTCAACCTTTCAGTTATAATTTGCAAACCCAACTGGACAGAGAAAGGATCTGCCGCATCTGGCATGTGGTCTCTACTGAAAAACAAGCTGTGTATGTGCTAACAATCATTATACTCTTGGTTTGTTGACAAAGGAAGGAGTTTCCTTCAAGGGAAGAATGGAGACAGGAGTGTACAACATGCTCATCGCAGCAATAGAAAATGACATGGAGACTCTCTTGCTCTTAGCTAAATTGATGAATCACAGTTTGTTTCACATTGAACAAAATTGTTCATCCAAACATAGTTGCACCATCAGAAGACAAATCATGTGGCATTAAATAAAGACAATAATATCATTTACTGCAGACAACAGAACATGGAATAACACTATCTAACAAATTTGAAAAAAATACGTTTCTGATGTGAAAGTGTTATTTCCTGTTTAATTGTGTGCTACTTTCTTTGAGAATTTCGGGGGGGGGGGGCTGAAGCCCCTCAAGCCCCCCCCCCCCCCGGCTACATGCCTGGGCAGAGGAGAACCTTCCAGCTGCTAATTGAGGTGCAAGGAGGAGGATGTTCCTGGACCTTTCTTATGAATGAATGAGACTGTAATATTCAAAAGAAGGATCATTATTCCTTGTTGTAGCCTCACTTACTGGTAAGAGGGTACCAGAAATTTCATCCTCCTTGCATCCCAAGCCTCAGATCTCCTTCACCCAATTCAATTCCTGGCTGCTAGGTCAGGCAGAGGGGGCATGTATCAGGCCAGGAGATTTTACCTACAACCTCATCATGCAGAGCTTTTTTCCTGTCCTACGACACTGCCAAGATGCAGCCAGGATGGAGCCCAGTACATGACATAGGGTTACTTACAGTGGGGCTCCATCTCAGCACTGTTTTGGCAACGTGTTCAGAGGCTGCCCACAGGTGACTACCTATGTTCCCATTGACTAAGCCAGGGATAGTGCGGGATAAAGCCGGAGCGGATGAAAAACGCTATGGGATGATAAGGGGGCAATGTGGTGCACTGGATAATGGTTTCTCCCACTGCCCCATGGATTCGTCCCACTGCTCCATGGGTTCCCCTGCCATCCCTTGCCTTATGGACCTCTGTTTGATAAGGTTATATTGCATATTTTAACTTTGTAGTTGATCTAGAATATGGAAGCCACCTTGATTTCCTGTCTTGGGGAAAAGATAACATATAAAAAAGCAATTACTTAATTGAAAAACTACTTGCAGTTGTTTTCATGCAACAATTTATGGCCCAGTCATTGTTGGAAGTGATAGGGTGATGTTGCTTTGAAGGATATTGTACTTTTAGTAAGGGAAGATCTATGTTTTGGGGGATCTGGGAACAGTTGCCTTTGTTCCTATGGTGACTTTTCTTTACTTGGTGGTAGTGGGGAGCAAGGAAACGAAGCTGAAAATCCCCACATGCTATATCAACATCTTAGAAGAACATTTCAATACATCTTAGAAGAACATTTCAATACATCTTAGAAGAACATTTCAATGTTCTTCTAAGATGTATTAAAGTGATGTCTCCTTATACAATGGAGGACTCTGGAGATAAGTCTGCTATGCCAAAATTGTGCAGAAAACGCAACAGCTTCATCACATGAATATTTACTTTAATCACTAGAATTCTCTTAATGGTCTCATTTAAAGCATGAGATTTATGATCAGCATTGTTGTTGTTTATTCATTCAGTCACTTCCAACTCTTTGTGACCTCATGGACCAGCCCACTAATGATTAGAAGCTTTCCATCCGCAAACAAGAGAGGACCAGCATCAGCTATTTGCTTTGAAACCTTAAAACATGTCTTTGGTGATTCAGCATAGAACTGAGAAAAGTTACATTTTTGGACTACAACTCCCAGAGTCTCCCAGCCAGCATGTCAAATTGTGGTTCAAAAGAACAAAAAAAATTGTGTTCAATTCTGGGGACCACAATTCAAGAGAGATATTGACAAGCTGGAATGTGTCCAGAGGAGAGCGACTAAAATGATAAAAGGTCTGGAGAACAAGCCCTATGAGGAGCGGCTTAAGGAGCTGGGCATGTTTAGCCTGAAGAAGAGAAGGCTGAGAGGGGATATGATAGCCATGTATAAATATGTGAGAGGAAGCCACAGGGAGGAGGGAGCAAGCTTGTTTTCTGCTTCCCTGGAGACTAGGACGCGGAACAATGGCTTCAAACTACAAGAGAGGAGATTCCACCTGAACATGAGGGAGAACTTCCTGACTGTGAGAGTCGTTCAGCAGTGGAGGCTCCTTCTTTGGAAGCTTTTAAACAGAGGCTGGATGGCCATCTGTCAGGGGTGATTTGAATGCAATATTCCTGCTTCTTGGCAGGGGGTTGGACTGGATGGCCCATGAGGTCTCTTCCAACTCTTTGATTCTATGATTCTATGATTCTATAAGGTTTCCTCAGCTCAGACCTTAGTGCAATTCCACTTCTGCAACAGCATAAAAATAAGATCCCCGTATCATGAGCATCTGGGTTCAACAGAGCACTAAATAATAGCATCTGACAGCTAGACTCTAACACCTGAAATCTAAATGTCACCAAGAATTTCCCACTGTACTATGTATTTATGGTTAAAGGTGAGTGGATGTAAGGTGCATGCTAAATTGTTCACCTTTAAATACCCCCCCCCCCCCCAACAAGATGCAAAGTAAGGGGAGAAGGATTCTCTCCCACTGCTATGTATGAAATTTGCATTTTTGGATAGCAAACAAATGATTCTTTATTGATTAGTCAATTTTGACCATATCAAAACATGCAAAACATACAAAACATACACACTTGCCCATACATACAGTAAAACCATATAAGAATACAAGGCATCCCGGCCTGCTGGCCTGTCGACCCACTCCTAAATGATTGTTCAACTACAAGATAAAAAGATTAAAAGATTAAAAATTGATTAATTCCTTAAAGTGGGGTTTGGGCTGGAGCGCGGGTAGGTAAAACTAATGGCATATCCATATTAAATTTTTAAGTTTGAATTTTGTTGATGGCAACAAGGTCACCTCTCTCTGCTTGCAGATGGCCAGCGCTTTTTGCGTAAAAAGGGTCAATTTTAAAATAGAGTTTTTATCTGAACCCTATAGGAGGGTCTGCAATTTCTCCTTATTCTCTAAATAAGTATGTTTGGATAAGCATATTTATAAAGAGTACTGCTTCTAATTTTAACATATTTATAAAGAGTGCTGCTTCTAAATTTTAACATTCTTAGTCGATGTTGACTTTGGTGGAGAGGTGGCTGCCAAGGTAGCTAATAATAATAATAATAATAATAATAATAATAATAATACCAATACTAATACTACTTTGTTGTTCATTCGTTCAGTCGTCTCCGACTCTTCATGACCTCATGGACCAGCCCATGCCAGAGCTCCCTGTCGGCCGTCACCACCCCCAGCTCCTTCAAGGTCAGTCCAGTCACTTCAAGGATGCCATCCATCCATCTTGCCTTTGGTCGGCCCCTCTTCCTTTTGCCTTCCACTTTCCCCAGCATAATTGTCTTCTCTAGGCTTTGCTGTCTCCTCATGATGTGGCCAAAGTACTTCAACTTTGTCTCTAGTATCCTTCCCTCCAATGAGCAGTCGGGCTTTATTTCCTGGAGTATGGACTGGTTGGATCTTCTTGCAGTCCAAGGCACTCTCAGAACTTTCCTCCAACACCACAGCTCAAAAGCATCTATCTTCCTTCGCTCAGCCTTCCCTCAGGTCCAGCTCTCACATCCGTAGGTTACTACAGGGAATACCATGGCTTTGACTATGCGGATCTTTGTTGCCAGTGTGATGTCTCTACTCTTTACTATTTTATCGAGATTGGACATTGCTCTCCTCCCAAGAAGTAAGTGTCTCCTGATTTCCTGGCCACAGTCAGCACTTTCCTCCAACACCACAGTTCAAAAGCATTGATCTTCCTTCGCTCAGCCTTCCCTAAGGTCCAGCTCTCACATCCGTAGGTTACTAAAGGGAATACCATGGCTTTGACTATGCGGATCTTTGTTGCCAGTGTGATGTCTAATACTACTACTACTACTACTACTAATAATAATAGTAACAGCAATAGTAATAATAATAGCTTGGGAAGTGTCCAACGTGTGATCCAATACAACAGCCAACATAGTGACCTTGTGTGCTGTGTACTAATCTTGTTGTGTTTCAAGTAATAATAATTCAACTCTTCCCATTCAATTTTCCCCAAATGTGCTGCCCTTAGAAAACATTTTGAAATTAACTGTATGCTAAGCAATAAAAGTTAATTCTGAAATCTTAGGTTAACTCTCTTTGTTCTATAATAGCACAGATATAAAAACAGATGGATATGTGTTGAAGGCAATTCTAGAAAGGATGTTACAATTTGCAATGTGCTGTTGCTGTTCTGGCACAGGTGGTGGTGCTGTAAAACAAGCACAAGGGAGAAAATACACTTCCAAGAGATTGTTCAAGAGGGGAAATAACCGAAACAGCATTCAGAATAGAAAAGGATCCCCAGCACCACCATGTCATTTAGGTGAATTGTATCCTTCAAAGTTTGATTCAGAAGATGCCTTTGATGGCTAGTTCTGGTATCCATACAAACCAAAGGGGACCATAAAGGACTAATTATATAAAATGTATGAACTATGTGGCTTGCAAAAAAAAAACATCCATAAAGGAATTTAAAATATTTTTATATTGGGAATTGGGGAGGGAGGTCCTCTCTTGACTTCACTGTGGAAAGGACTAACATTCTCCCTCCCTGTGTGTGTGCAATCTGGACGAAAAGACCCATCAACCCCACCAAAAACAATGGTGTAGGCAGAAAGCTTGCCTGAGGATTTTTGCAGAAAAATCAATTGAAGACCTTAAAATTGCAAAAAACAGTGGTTAAACCAGGTGCAGCCTCTGAAATTAATCTTTCAATCTTTACATGTCTCTGTGAATAAAAGTCAGAGATATTCAAAGGTTTGTCTCTAGTTTTCAAAACAGGAAAACAGATTGTCTTGTTGAAATAAGGTTTTCTATATTTTGACAATAGATTTCTTTTCTGGACAATGTGCATAGCATGTGTAGTATGTAATGTGCATAGCATGTGCAGTACCCCTTTGGGGAGAGGGTGAAGGGTTATAAATAAAGTTTATTATTATTATAAACACAACAAGATGAGTCCGCAGCAGACCCTCTGCTGGCTGTTGAAATGGGTCACACATCGGACACTTCCCAAGTGTCTAGGACTGTGTGATGTATCGGCGAATAATGCGTGCAGATCCCAGTAAGGTGGCCTTCTGCAGTTGACAGATGGTAATTTTGTCAGTGCCAATTGTGTTTTAGTGCAGGCCAAGGTCTTTAGGCACTGCACCCAGTGTGCCGATCACCACTGTGACCACCTTTACTGGCTTGTGCCAGAATCTTTGCAGTTCAATCTTTAAATCCTCATACAGGCCCGTAGCCAGGATTTCGTTTCGGGGGAGGGGGGGCTAAAAAAAATTCAGGGGGGGTTTCGGGGGGGCTGGGTTTCGGAAGGGGGGCTATCTGAGTGAAAGAGGGCCTAGCCTAGCAAACCTTTTGTATCATTACCCCAATACCCCCATGCATATGGGATATATTGAGTATGGTGATCAGATCATGATATGAATAAACATAACAGTTTAAATAATGCACCAGTAAGGCCTTTTTGCGAACCACCCGCCTTTTTGCCCCCCGGCTACATGCCTGTCCTCATATCATGTCAGCTTTTCCAGTTGTTTCTCTACAATCCTGCTGTCACCTGGGATTGCGACATTGACGATCCATACTTTGTTTTTTAACACGATTGGGGGGTCAGGAGTATTATGCTCCAAAATTCTGTCTGTCAGAATCCGTAAGTCACAGAGGAGTTTGTGATTATTATTATTATTATTATTATTATTATTATTATTAAAAGTATGTGCTTATATGTTATGGCCAATGCACTCACCTGATAGAGGACCAACTTTATCAAGTAGTTTCAATGATTACACAGATCATGTTAGGTTTAAATGTATAGTAAAATGTACTTCCAATTTCTGAACTTGTTGTTATGTATTATCTTATAATTCATACATTTCTGCTAGAATCCTGTATCAGCAACTCAGAATAAAAGTCAGAGATATTCAAAGGTTTGTCTCTAGTTTTCAAAACAGGAAAACAGAATTGTCTTGTTGAAATAAGGTTATGAATGTTTAAGTAACTTCTGGCTAGACACCTTCCACTTGAGACATAAACATCGAGAACCAAGAACTGGGAACCCTTGGCCCTTGAGCGATCTAACTGGAGGTCAGCTGTTACCAACAGTGCTGTGGATTTTGAAGAGGCACAAATAAAGAATGAAAAGGAGAAATGTGCCAAGAGGAAAGCACATCAAGAAAACCTTTACTCAGACCTCCTTCCTTCTGGAAATGTATGTCCTCACTGCAAAAGACCACGCAGATCAGAATAGGTCTCTACAGTCATTTGCGAATCCACCACCAAGACAATTGATAGCCTATGTGATGAATTGAAATATTTTTAACCCACATTCCTTTTGCTGAAAGAATGTACTTCCTTCACCTGATAAAGTTTGGGGATGGACTTATGACAGTGCCAATCGTGTCACAATTGTGATTCAGTAGGAATCATGAATATGGAGCAATTACTAGATTTTCTCATCCATTAGTCATGATATCTGATTCTATTATTCTAATGTTACACAGAAAGAAGTCATAATGCATTTGCTCCCATACTCATAAAATCCTTGTTATGAGTGTGTCAGCTTTCTACAGAAAGCTGGATGCAAGTTCATGTGACATCAGAGATCACAATGACATCAGGAAAGGGTCTGAGCTCAGTGGTAAGGCTTATGCTCAACAAACAAAAGATCCTGGCTTCAATTCCAGCAAAAGGCTAGGAAAGATTATTTTCTAAAAAGCAAGAAAGTTGCACCAGGAAGGGCCAACATTACTAAATGGGATGCCATCATCTGAATTAAAACAGTTTCCTATCTTTCCGCATTTCAGTATTAGTGCTTCAGAGAGCCCAAAGGCTGAAAGTCCTACATTGCTACAGTCATCTTCTTGAGAAACGAGGATTACCTCCACATGATGTCTGATTTATATTTTGGCTGGTCTATTTTTAATGCTTCAATCATCCGTTTTTACGATACTCATCTTCCCCATCACCCACCGCCACCCTACTTAGATGTGTCAAAGATTGCAAAGGACTCTTGGCTCATAAATGTCATCCTTTGGCAAGATAGCAAAGCAATCTTTTTAAGAATGTACAGGCCCTTATTGGGTCATGAATATTTTATCCAAAACCTTTCCTGCCAACAAGCGGCACAGCGGGCACACTGAAAAGGCAGGTAATCTCCATGCCTAGAAGTACCAAGGTATCCTAACTTTGAGCATCTCTGGAAGTTAGGCTTTGTGAGGCTATCATAGTAACTGCTGCAAAAACAAATATTATTTCTTTCCAACCTCAACGTTCCTCCTCATGCCCATTGGTGAAGATCCCTAAAGGAGAAAGAGCACATTTGGTGTTAAAATGTGGGTGTGGATTGTGTTTAGTACACTTTGTAGTTTCCAACTGTCATTAGTCTGTAAATCTTGGTGCAACCTTTGTCAACATGGGTTATATTGAGGGATTATGAGACCTGGAGTTCAATCACATCTGTTGTGTATCTAGAGTTTGCACGTGTTAATACATGGCCCTAGGTTTCCAGTTTTCATGGGAGAAGGGGGCTCAAATTTTCTAGTTTTGTGGGCTCAACTCCAGGTAAAAGAAAAGGGCTTTGTGCAGATCTCTAACTCATACAGCTGGGTGAGACCCCAGAGGTTATCTAGTCCAACCCTCTTTCAGCCAGACAGGAAGATTCAATCAAAGCCCTCCCAACAGATGGCCATCCAACTTCTGCTTCAAAACATCCTAGGAAGAAGTCATAGAATCATAGACTTGGGAGAGACCCCAGAGGTCATCTAGTCCAACCCCCTTTCAGCCAGGCAGGAAGATCCAATCAAAGCCCTCCCAACAGATGGCCATTCAGCCTCTGCTTCAAAACATCAAGGGATCATAGAATCATAGAGTAATCTAGTCCAACCCCTTTTCAGACAGATGTCTTCTGCGTCAAAATGTCCAGGGCAGATCATAAACAGGTAACTGGCTACAATTTGTTATAGTCACTGCTCTCCTATTGCAACTTGCAAAGACTATCTTGCAGATCGATGTATTTATTTAGTTAGCTTCCTCCTCCACTTCCAGAGGGCTTAACCTCTGCTCTGTATCCATATTCTGGCTACAAGCAAGTATGGGCCATCTTTAGCACAGCAGGTTAATCATCAGCTGCATCTGCAGTAAATCTTGCCAACCAAAATGTTGACCATTCGAAGCCGGGTCAGGGTGAGCTCCTAACCTTCAGCCCAGCTGCCCTGCCCACCTAGCAAATCGAAAACAGTAATGTGAGTAGATGAATAGGAACCGCATTAAGCGGGGAAGTATTTTAGGCACAGCATTTTTATCAGAAAAAGAAGTAAAGTTTATTAACAGAGTACTTTGGCAAGGAGATGGAGTGACAGCACCCCTCCTGTGGCCGGAACCGAGCATGGCTTCCAAAGATATCAAAAGATGTGGAAAAGCCTATATCTGTTGTATGTCTTGTCATTGTATAATCAGCATTGAATGTTTGCTGTATATATGTTCTGTGATCTGCCTTGATTCCCCTTCGGGGTGAGAAGGGCAAAATATAAATACTGTAAATAAAATAAAATAGTAAGTTCTCCATATCCATGGATTCTGCTTCAATGGTTTGAATCATAGAATCATAGAGTTGGAAGAGACCTTGTGGGCCATCCAGTCCGTCCCCCTGCCAAGAAGCAGGAAAATCGCATTCAAAGCACCCCCGACAGATGGCCATCCAGCCTCTGCTTAGAAGTCTCCAAAGAAGAAGCCTCCACCACACTCCAAGGCAGAGAGTTCTACTGCTGAACAGCTCTCACAGTCAGGAAGTTCTTCCTAATGTTCAGGTGGAATCTTCTTTCCTGTAGTTTGAAGCCATTGTTCCATGTCCAAGTCTCCAGGGCAGCAGAAAACAAGCCTGTTCCCTCCTCCCTATAACTTCCCCTCACATATTTATACATGACCCTCATTATGTCTCCTCTCAGCCTTTTCTTCTTCAGGCTAAACATGCCCAGCTCTTTAAGCCACTCCTCATAGGGCTTGTTCTCCAGATCCTTCATCATTTTAGTCATCCTCCTCTGGATACATTCCAGCTTGTCAGCATCTCTTAAATTGTGGTGCCCAGAATTGGACACAGTATTCCAGATGTGGTCTGACCGAGGCAGAATAGAGGAGTAGCATGACTTCCCTGGATCTAGCACTATACTCCTAATTATGCAGGCCAAAATCCCATTGGCTTTTTTACTGCCACATGGCATTGTTGGCACATGTTTAACTTGTTGTCCACGAGAACTCCAAGATCTTTTTCACACGTAATGCTCTCAAGCCATGCCTCCCCCATTCTGTATCTTTGCATTTCGTCTGCCTAAATGGAGTACCTTGCATTTGTCACTGTTGAACTTCATTTTCTTCGTTTTGGCCAATTATTTCTCTAATCTGTTCAGATCGTTTTGAATTCTGCTCCTGTCTTCTGGAGTATTAGCCATCCCTCCCAATTTGGTATTGTCTGCAAACTTGATGATCCTGCCTTCTAACCCTTCATCTAAGTCATTAATAAAGATGTTGAACAGGACTGGGCCCAGGATGGAATCCTGTGGCACTCCGCTCGTCACTTCTTTCCAGGATGAAGAGAAAGCATTGGTGAGCACCCTCTGGGTTCATTTGCTTAACCAATTACAAATCCCCCTAACCGTAGTTTTGCCTAGCCCACATTTGACTAGTTTGTTTGCCAGAAGGTCATGGGGGACCTTGTCGAAGGCCTTACTGAAATCCAGATATGTTACATCCACTGTGTTCTCTGCATCTACCCAACTTGTAACTCTATTTTAAAAAGAAATCAGATTAGTCTGGCATGAATGGTTTTTCATACATAAATCCATATTGACTATTAGCGATGATTTTAAGTGTTTGCAGACCACTTCCTTAACTATCTTTTCCAAAATCTTGCCTGGTATCAACATGAGGCTGACCAGACAGTAATTGTTTGGGCCATTCTTTTTTCCCTTCTTGAAGATTGGGACCACATTGGCCCTCCTCCAATCTGCTGGGACTTCTACCGTTCTCCAAGAACTCTCAAAGATGGTTGCCAATGGTTCCGAAATGACTTCCACTAGTTCCTTCTATACTCTTGGGTGTAGTTGATCTGGCCCTGGGGAGTTTAATTTGTTTAAAATAGCCTGCATGACTTGTTTCCCAATTTGGGGTTGGATTTCCCCTAATCCCTCATCCAATCTATCTTGCTGAGGTTGCGGATGACTTTCTTTTTGTGAGAAGACTGAGGCAAAGAAAGCATTAAGTAGTTCTGCCTTTTCCTTATTCCTTGTCAGCATATTGAAAAAAATATGTTTTTAAAATCCAAAAGCAAACTTTGTTTTTCCCCTCTTATATATAGGATAGCATTTTACTTATGTCCTTTTATATAATGGGACTTGAGCATCCATGGATTTGTGTACCCACAGAAGTCCTAGAAACAAACTCCAAACAAATACCAAGAGCCCAGAGTTAGACAGATTAAATGGTCCTTTTTCCATCTCTCTAAAGAAGAAGGAATAATCTCCTAATTGATCTGGGAAGACTGCCTTACATAAGATTTCTGTATTGATTTCCAAACAGAAAACACCTCTGTGTGTGTGTGTGTTTTTGTTTGAATGATCATACCCAGATTTGCTAATTGTGAGGCTATTAATTCTCTCCAAATTGTGAGTGTAACTCTATATCTTTCTCAAAATATGAAAAGAAAAAAAAGAAGCTTTGGTTGTTTGTATTGGTTCTTTTATTTCCTCCCCTACTTTTATAGTGAACAGATTAATATATCTGTCCCTTTGAGGACTATTTGAAGCTTGATCCTTTCTTGGATTCTTATCTGTATCCTTAATACCAATCTATAGCAACTCATTTCTTGTAATGCTATAGAAATCCCTTTCTTCTACCTTGTCTTTATCTTTCCTTGATATACAGCTACATCTCTTGCACTCTTAGTATTGTATATAAGGGGCTGCTGATAAGTCTTTGGCTTTGTGTTCTTGTTTTGTTTCTATGGTAACGAATGTTGCATCACATGAAAGCCTTATGTGTCTAATATATGTTTTCAAAATTTTGTGTTTGTAGCTTATGGCAACAGTGATCTAGGCATGCGGGAAAATAAAATGGCAGAGTCTAAGGCGATATTCACAGCAAATGAAAGCAGAGGAGTGATGCATTTCTTGTTTCTGCAAGGAAAGTCTGCAAAGGATATTCATGGTGATATGTTGCAGACAATGAGGGATCAATGCCCTTCATATTCCACAGTTAAGAACTGGGTTGCCAAATTTACAACGGGCCTTTTCAGCACCAGTGATGAGGAACATCCTGGACAACCGAGAGTGGTGGTTGCTGCGGAGATCGTGGATGCTGTGCACAACCTCATCCTGGAGAATCGGCGAATTTCAGGATAGCAGACATCATGGGGATTTCTCATGAATTTGTTCGTGTCATTATCCATGAACATTTGAACATAAAGAAGCTCTCTGCAAAGTGGGTCCCCAAATGTTTGACAACAGATCAGGAAAGCATGCGAGTGAAAACTTCCCGGTCCATTTGTCAGTGTTTCCATACTGATAAGAACTTCCTGGGTCTACTGGCCACTATAGATGAGACCTGGATTTATTTATATGACCCTGAAACCAAGGAGCAGTCAAAAGAGTGGAGGCACAGTGATTCTCCTCATCAGGGTGCAAAAATCAGCCACTAAGGTGATGGTGTCTGTGTTCTGGGATAACGAGGGTGTGCTGCTAGTGGACTACCTTCAAAGTGGTTCCACCATCAATGCAAGGTATTAAATTGAATTTTTGGACCAATTGAAAGCAATTCTGAAGGCCAAAAGGCATGACAAGCTGTCCAAAGGAATCCTGTTCCTGTAAGACAACGCCTCCGCTCACACTGCACAAGTGACCATGGCAAAACTGGTGGAGCTAGGCTTCCAGCTGGTTGACCACCCACCTTATTCACCAGATCTAACTCCCTCTGACTATCATCTGTTTCTAAACCTGAAGAAACTCCTCAAGGGTACCAAATTTCACACCATGGCTGCTACGGATGACTGGTTTGAGGCACAACTGAAATCCTTCTTTTTGCAAGGCTTACAGAACCTGGAATATTGATGTAAGAAGTGTGTTAATATCAGTGGAGAGTATGTGGAATAAATGTAAAGTTTCATCTTCCTATCTCTTTTCTTTCTGCGTAAAGCCAAAGACTTATCAGCAGCCCTTCGTATAACCTTTTCCCTCCCCTCAATGCATATCTTTTTTTTTAAATCAGCGGTGCCCTTAAAGAACAATATGCTGAGGCAAAGAGTGGATTGTCCAAGGGACCATGTTTTTCAGCTGACTGACATTACCATCATCCCTCTGGCGAGTGATCTTCAATGCAAGAGGGAGCTATGTTTCTGGCTGTTGCACTAGAGATTGCTCATCTGAGTGGGCTACTGTGTGGGGTGAGCAGGACAGGAGTCGCTGTACAGTCATCCAACTGTGGCCGATATGCTGAGACAAATAGTAGTTCATCCAAAGCCCTGTGTGTTGCTAGTTGCTTCATGTAGATAGAACAGTATATAGAAACAAGATGTTTAAAAAGCTGGTACCAATTCACAATTGATATGTTTATAAAGAGCAATTTTTTCATCTGTGTGAAAGCAAAGGTAACAATCAAAATTTCAAAAAAAAAAAAAAAAAAAAAAAAGGACAGGCAGACAAGAAATATTATGTTGCCTGAATACCAGACATAAATACTCCAGTGAGCCAGTGGACCCTGCTCTTAACCATAAACAATGTTCAGAGGTCCAGAGTTTATAAGCAATTATCAGTAAAAACTAGTAACCATCATCAGGAGCAAAGGATAATTAGTGTCAAACCATCTGGGATCAAGTGACAATCTGAATTGCAAGGAGTTGTGGTAACTTAGGACTTCATCACATGGGGCTTTTTGTCCATCCTAGGACGTACTTTGGCCACATCATGAGGAGACAGCAAAGCCTAGAGAAGACAATTATGCTGGGGAAAGTGGAAGGCAAAAGGAAGAGGGGCCGACCAAGGGCAAGATGGATGGATGGCATCCTTGAAGTGACTGGACTGACCTTGAAGGAGCTGGGGGTGGTGATGGCTGACAGGGAGCTCTGGCGTGGGCTGGTCCATGAGGTCATGAAGAGTCGGAGATGACTGAACGAATGAACAACAGGACGCTGCCAAGATGCAGCCAGAACGGAGCCCCTCATACAATGCAAGGCTACTTCTGGTGGGGCTCCATTCTGGCTCCATGCATGCTGCATCGCAGCAGCATACTAAGAGGCAGTCCAGAGAACATGGGATGGATGGGAAACCACGTTTGTGCAACCAAGGCAGGGACAGATGGGAAACCACATGTGATGTTAAGAAGGCAATGTATGGCCCTGCTAAGCATTTCCTTCCACTGCCCCATGGATTTATCTCACTGCCTGATGCATTCCCCTGCTGTCCCCCGACTTAAGAACCTCCATGTGATGAGGTCCTTAGTCCAGAGGATGTACTTTCCTATTTTTATCAGTTGGTGTGTGAAAAGGAAGGCCAAAGTTAGTCTGAGCAGGTAACTGATATTGTAACTGCCCAAATCCCAGCCAGTATTTAGGGAGAGTGTTCCACCCTGTGCCTTCATTGGAACTTCTCACTCATCTCTGAGGAAGGGTTTGGGACAGATACTAGAACCTTCACTTTTTTTCTGGGATAGTGGGGGCTCTCTTCTGTAGCATGTTTCTGCTCTGAGCAATACCTACTACTTTGTCACACTAGAGTATGAATCCACTTTAAATCCAGTTTCTGCCTCCTGTAGAATTCTGGGGTTTGTAGATAAGTGAGGCTGTTAAAGCCTCCTCCCTAAACTACAAACCCCAGAATTCTGCAGGAGGCAGCAATCGGATTTAAAGTGGGTTCATTCTCTAGTGTTATGTGGTAGCTGGTCTAGAGAACAGAAGCAGGAACTTGGCTGGCGATTCAGCATCTGCTGTGGCTCCTCTCTATGCCTGATTTGTCTCATGAAGATGGGTTTCCAAGGAGTGAAATAGGGGCATGACACAGAGATCTTGAAATCAGCCCTTTTGGGGTAACACCTACCTTGGGTTGTTGTAGGTTTTTTCGGGCTATATGGCCATGGTCTAGAGGCATTCTCTCCTGACGTTTCACCTGCATCTATGGCAAGCATCCTCAGAGGTAGTGAGGTCTGTTGGAACTAGGAAAATGGGTTTATATATCTGTGGAATGACCAGGGTGGGACAAAGAACTCTTGTCTTCTGGAGCTAGGTGTGAATGTTTCAACTGATCACCTTGATTAGCATTTGATTGCCTGGCGGTGCCTGGAGCAATCTTTTGTTGAGAGGTAATAATTAGATGTCCTTGTTTGTTTCCTCTCTGTTGTTGTGCTGTTCTAATTTTAGAGTTTTTAAATACTGGTAGCCAGATTTTGTTCATTTTCATGGTTTCTTCCTTTCTGTTGAAATTGTCCACATGCTTGTGGATTTCAATGGCTTCTCTGTGTAGTCTGACATGGTGGTTGTGAGAGTGGTCCAGCATTTCTGTGTTCTCAAATAATATGCTGTGTCCAGGTTGGTTCATCAGGTGCTCTGCTATGGCTGATTTCTCTGGTTGAAGTAATTTGCAGTGCCTTTCATGTTCCTTGATTCGTGTTTGGGCAATGCTGCGTTTGGTAGTCCCTATGTAGACTTCTCCACAGCTGCATGGTATATGGTAGACTCCTGCAGAGGTGAGAGGATCCCTCTTGTCCTTCGCTGAACGTAGCATTTGTTGGATTTTCTTGGTGGGTCTGTAGATAGTTTGTATATTGTGTTTCCTCATCAGCTTCCCTATGCGGTCAGTGGTTCCCTTGATGTATGGCAAGAACACTTTTCCTCTGGGTGGATCTTCATCTTTATTCTCGTGGCTTGTTCTCGGTCTTGCAGTTCTTCTGATGTCTGAGGTGGATATCCATTGGCCTGTAGAGCCCAGTTGAGGTGGTTCAGTTCATCTTGAAGGAGGTGGGAGACAAGGGTGAACATTCTCATGAGTGCAAATTTTCAGCTCAGTTAGTAGAGCAGTGGCTTCTATAATTTGGATGGTTAGCTGATTTGTGATGTACGAAGAGTCTCGAGTCGGAGTCCTATATATTCACCTCTTCCATTTCTCCCAGTTGAGGCACAGGGCTCACCCTCTACTAGAAGCAGACAGAAGGTAGATGGAGAGCCCATCAGATAGAGGAGTATCCCCTTTTAGAACAGAACTGCTAATATAATGGCTTTTTTTGGGAATCTACCAACTCTGGGTATTTATGCCTTGATCCTCAGATTCTTATTTTATCAATCTGTTGTAAGCAAGTACAATCCTTGCTTTTACACACACACACAAAGCACCAGAGGGGAAAGATGTGTAGGCGGCCTGCACTACAATCTCTTAATTGATCTGTTGCTTTTATGGCAAGCCTTTCATTATCTTTCCAAACTAGAACTTCTTTATTCTGTTACTCTTTTTCCTCTCCCCAGTTTATTTTCTGAAAGCAATAAATGAAATGGGGAGCTGATTTTCTTTCTAAATGGCACTGTACCTGCTCAGCAATAAATGAAAGTGTTCTGGTTATGAGAGGAAATTGTCCATTTTAAAGGTTCAATTAAAAAGAAAATTAGTGCCAGGCAGCCAGAAATGCTCATAACAGAATAAATGGGAAAAACAGAATGTGGAGACTATAATGCAACAGAAAGAGCTGGAACTACTAAAAACCATGGTCCGTGGTGCCCATCCTCATCCAGCTAATCCAGAAAGATGTGGCTGAAGGTACTGAATATGGTGGTCCAGAGGAACAAATGGGACCACACAACAGGTTCTAACATGAATAATCAACTGAACAAAGCAATCAGTGTTGGATTGTAGCACCCAGTCCTTTAGCCAGGATTTTGATTCGGGGGGTGGGGGCTGAGTTTGATACCGGGGGGGGGGGAGGGGGGGGTCAGGATCTTCCCTAGCAAACATTTTGTATAATTATCCTAATACTCCATGCATATGGGATATATTGAGCATGGTGATCAGATCATGATATAAATAAACATAATAGTTTAAATAATGTACCAGTAAGGCCTTCTTGCGGACCACCCTGGGAATTTGGGGGGGGGGGGGTGAAGCCCCTCAAGCCCCCCCCCCCCCCCCCCGGCTACAGGCCTGGTAGCTGCATAAAGTATCTGCAGTAAATATGTCAATAGAGTCTGGTCTGGGGTAAACTGGATCCTACTGCAGTTGTGTGTGCTTTTGTATAACAAGACCATGCTTAGTCTGGAGTAAAGCTTTCTTCAAACATGGAAGATGGAGAAGGCTCTTTTTCTGGCTGCTCCAAACCAATGGATTCAAAGCACAAGAAAGTAGATACCAAATAATGATTAGGAAAAACCTCTGGATGATAAGAACTGCTCAACAGCAGGACTGATTGTGATCAACAGTTCTATGATTCTCAAGTCCCAATATTGCTAAATGTAATTTTGAATCCCCCTCCTTTTGACTGTGCCACAGTGATCAGGTCAGTTATTATGCTTTTACTGTTTTAATTTCTGTAAAGTTATGAGATGCACAGCTCATGAAACTCACTAAATATTTGTCAATAGGAAACTGTTATTCTCAACAGACTGAAATTGTGACGGCATGAGTAGCACCACCTATATGTAGAACTGTAAGTTGCAGGATTTGAACTGTTGTATCATGCCTGATTTTGCCTTTTTACCCTGTAAATGTATAGATTGATTATTTATAGCTGTCAATCAATGTTGTTTGCACCAGTTGAATTGCTCCTCCTGTTCAATTGTTTGACCCCACCTCTTCCTAGAGAGCAGGACAGTGTTTCCTTTTCCATTCCACCATCAAACTTTCTATCAGATGGACGTGAGAAAGAGACTTGGCTCTGAAGCCCTTGATTAAGTTACCTCTCAGCACCAATTCTGAGGTTCTTACCCTTGAGACTTATGCTTCATGTTCAGGTCAACCTGGATGACGTTGAGAAATCTCAAGTGCCTTCAAACCAGTTCTTTGGCACCAGAGGAAGGCTTTGTGCCTTCAAAATATAGGCCATTGGAATTGGGGTTGTGATTATTCTGATATTCAGAGCCATTGAGAAAGAGGGACCTGAAAAAGCTTCTTAGCTGCAAAACTCCTTGGACCCAAGACAACCAGAGACTGTAATGTATATTTTCCTTTACCCCCTTTGAAACTTCCAGCTTATTGCCTTAAAGGGATAACTCTTTGTGAACAATTAAACCTATTTTGAGTTATCTACAGTGTTTTGGTCCTTGGAAGTTCCAGTTTTCCTAAAGGAGGGCAAGAAGCAATCCCCTGGGGGAAAGATGTCACGTCCATGCCTCTTTCACTAAGAGTTATAGCCCCCAGGCGCGACGGCATAGAAATTCAGTACGGTACTATGCAAGATTTCAGTAGCAGAAATTCAGCATACCGCAATCACTGCTCTCTGACAAGGCTTCTATGTGCCACATTTTGCCCTCTATTTTAGTAGTATAGAGCACAATCCCACTTGAACTTGTAGCACAGAATAACACCATATGGATACCACATTTTACCGAGATCTAGTGTGTGCTTATCTTTATCATGTTTTGTTTGAACAGAGGGTGGGGTAGGAGACATTTGGGCTCTGTCACTGCTTGTTAATTGTAAGTTGAGAAGATGCTGAAGCCACAGTCGAAAATATGAGCGAGAAATAACATCTTGAAAAATGGCTGCAAACCCCAGCTTCTTCAAAAGGGCAAGCCTGGTTTCCCAAATTTCCCAGCCTGTTTTGACCCAGTTTCATTGGCCTTCTATCTGTGGTGATGCAAATGAGATATCTGTTGCATTTTTAATTGCAATAAATGTGTTTACATGAAATGAACACAGCTTGTCGAGGGAGACAATGACCTACTTTTTTCTCTTTTTCTCAGAAAGTCTCTCTCTCTCTCTCTTTCTGCGAGCAAATAATAGTTACTAGCTGACATTCTTGATTATGGCCTTTGAATAATAGCAATACCTTCCAAAATCTCAGGGACACAGGTTTTATCATGCTGTCTGGTCTTTCTTTTCTGTATGCTTTGTTATGTAGGATGATGGGATGTGTTGCACAGCTAGTGATGCTGGTAAAAGGATGTTTTTTTAAAAATTTCCAGCCTGGGGCAATGAGCAGATGTGTGGGGGAGGAAAACCGAGCTATGAGTTGCCAAGGTCTTTCCTCTGAGAATCTTGGTACAAGAGAGATGGAGGAGTAAGGTCTGAGAAAACATAATGTTTTGGGTTGTTGACAAATTGGAGCAATGCTTGAACTGCTCTATGCTTAAAGTCAAGTTTCCAGTCTGACTACATTTAGGTGCTGAGATCAACTCCTGTTTCCTGAGCTTGTTGAAGGCTTGTCTCTGGAGTTTACTATTAGAAAAGAGTTGTTAATAAAAGGGAAAGCTTGATGATGGAACTTGTCACACAATTTATACCTATTCAAATACCCTCGTTACATAATTCCTGAAGGCAGAAGGATCCAGTCGTTTGGATCTGTCCTCGGGGTGAGAAGGGTGGAATATAAATACTATAAATAAATAAATAAATAAATAAATAAATAAATAAATTCCAGTAGTGAATTGGCAGCACCGTGATTTTGTTCGTAGGTTAGTTGGTTTTAAAATCTCTTTACAGTATACTGTTTTATACAGATCAGTCTGCAATATGCAGCCACTTGGATATCTACTATTTGCTTCCACATATTGGCTGAAAGCAAGAGAGGCAGATAATATCTAGGAAGGCTCACGGATGGGGTAGGAGAAGGGATCTACATATCATTACCAAAAATGAGTTTCCATAGATAGATGTGAGCAATAGAGGTCAAAATCCAACAAAGAGTCAAGCTTCAAATAATCCTTCAAAGAAGCAGCCATATTTATCTATTTAGTAGAAAAGGAAGGAAAGAAGAAAAAGAGCCAATACAGTTGACTAAACTGTTTTCTGAGAATGTTGCTTTCCTGCTTTGGAGCAAATAAATAGCCTAGCAGCTAGCAATTCTGTGCATTAGCCCACAGATGCACGACTATATATATTGTAACTTCACAACCTCTGAGGATGTCTGCCATAGATGCAGGCGAAACGTCAGGAGAGAATGCTTCTATTATTATTATTATTATTATTATTATTATTATTATTATCTTTATTTGTACCCCGCTAGCATCTCCCGAAGGACTCGATGCAGCTTACAAAGGTCAAGGCCTCAACAAACAATAGCATAACAAATACAATACAAAGCAAATCAAAACATTAAAGCAACAACAGTAAAATAAAATAACACAATAAAAATAGGGCCGGGCCAAAGTAATGGGTACAGATTAAAAAGTGCTGGGTGTGACAGGTGATCTATCGGATTTCAAGGAAGTGCAGTGTGCAGAGAATCTTAAAATTCTAATAAAGTGCTTCTGGGACTCTAGTAAAGTGCTTGCTGGAGTTTTCTATTCTGGAAAGGCCCATCGGAACAGCCAGGTCTTCAAATTCTTCCTAAAGACTGCCATCGTGGGGGCCTGTCTGATGTTCCAAAGTCGGGGGGCCACCACAGAGAAGGTCCTGTCCCTCGTCCCCACCAACCGCGCCTGCGATGCAGGTGGGATCGCGAGCAGGGCCTCTCCGGATGAACGAAGAGAGTGCGTGGGTTCATAGATGGAGATGCGGTCACACAGGTAGGCAGGTCCCAAACCATTTAGGGCTTTGTAAGTAAGCACCTGCACCTTGAATTGGGCTCGGAAAATAAATGGTAGCCAATGGAGCTCCTTAAACAGGAGGGTTGACCTCTCTCTGTAAGGAGTCCCAGTTAACATCCTGGCCGCCGCTCGCTGGACTAGTTGGAATTTCCGAGCCGTTTTCAAGGGCAGTCCCATGTAGAGCGCATTACAGTAGTCCAGTTTAGAGGTGACCAAGGCATGGACCACCCTGGCCAGATCAGCCTTTGCAAGGTACGGTCGCAGCTGACGCACGAGTCTCAGTTGTGCAAAAGCCCTCCCGGACACCGCCGACGCCTGAGCCTCAAGCGTAAGTGATGAATCCAGGAGGACTCCCAAGCTGCGGACCTGTGACTTCAGGGGGAGTGTAACCCTGTCCAGCACAGGTTGCCACCCTATACCCTCATCCGGTTTACGATCGACCAGGAGGACCTCTGTCTTGTCAGGATTAATCTTCAGCTTGTTCATCCTCATCCAGATAGCCACAGTGGCCAGGCACTTGTCCAGCACCCGAGAGGCCTCCTTGGAATTGGGTGGAAATGAGTAGTAGAGCTGTGTGTCATCTGCATAGAGATGGCACCCAACTCCAACTTCTAGAACATGGCCATAAAGCCCGAAAAACCCACAACAATCCAGTATATTGTAATAGTTTGCAAAGAAATAGCTGTGTTCGGCTATTGCAGTTGAAAATAGAGGGATGTGGAGAGCAAAATAAAAGGAGATGGTAGCATCTTTAGGACTAATTCATTTTTATTTAAGCATGAGCTTTCATGGATATAAACCATGGTATTTATAGTTAACCTACAAATAAAGAGCATTCTGAATCCCACCAATGAGAGAATTGGGCCAAACTTCCCACACAGGACCCCCATTACCAACAGAAAATACTGTGTTTTCTTTTGGTCTTTGGTGACACATCTGACCCCCCCTTGTGACCCCCCCCCCCCCCCAGTTTTTGAACTGCTAGGTTGTCAGAAGCTGGGGCTAACAATAGGAGCTCATCCCGTTTTCCAGATTTGAACTGCTGACCATTCGGCCAGCAAGTTCAGCAGCTCAGTGGTTTAATCCTCCACCTTTAACTTAAATGAGTGTGTGTGTGTGTGTATATGTGTGTGTGTGTGTATCTATATATATAGATAGATAGATGGATAGAGAGAGAGAGAGGGAGAGATACAGAGAGAGAAGTAAGCCATCCTTCTTTGTGCCCAATGTCATGTTATCTACTCAAACTACAGTTATTTCCATATTTCCTCATTTGAAGGAGTGAGTTTATAGCTATGAAAGCTCATGCTAAAACAAAAATAGGTTAGTTTTAAATATTAGTCTACATTCTCTCAGTTTTTCTTCCCTTGTCCTCTGTTTATATTAAGCTATTTAATGCTTTGTGACGAGTGTGAAAATAGCTCTTTTCTATACCTTTTCTGAATGCCCTTTGAGAGTATATCCCTACCTGGCTTAGTACTTTAGATTGATGAATGCAGGGAAGGAAGAAACACTTGGATAGCTGTTCACAGTCTATGGTTAACCCCGAACTGCATCCGTAGCGAAGCTCCATGTCACTGCCAGACTTCACAGCTTCTTCCCACATTGCAACCTTATCTGTCTCGTACCTGCTGTGCCCTCATTCTCTCCTGAGCTGCAGAATAGCCTCCCAATGCCATCAATCCCCAGATGTCATCCAAATGGGTGGTATTGATTTAGGTATGAGTACATGTGCAGTTCTCCATGGGAGGCTGGTAAGAAGCATGCAGCCCAATGGGAGGGCACAGAATGCTTTAAAAATATTCTGTACTATTACAGTCTGCCTTCTACATTTGCTGGTGTCAGGGGCACAGGATCCCCTGTGAAAGTGAAAAGCCATAAAGAAGGAAATTGCTAATTTTTTTTACTTGCTAGAACTTTCTAGGTCTTCCAGCATGACTGTAGTCGACTTCTACTAGAAGGTGAACATAAAATTGCATTAGAGGATCTTGAGTAGTGTTTCTCAACCTTCCTAATGCTGCGACCGCTTAATACAGTTCCTCATGTTGTGGTGACCCCCAACCATAAAATAATTTCCGTTGCTACATCATAACTGTAATCTCGCTACTGTTATGCATCGTAATGTAAATATCTGATATGCAGGATGTAGTTTCATTCACTGGACCAAATTTGACACAAATACCCGATACGCCCAAATTTGAATACTGATGGGGTTGGGAGAGGATCGATTTTGTCATTTGGGAGTTGTAGTTGCTGGAATGTATGGTTCAGCTATGATCAGAGAACATTCTGAACTCCACCAACAATGGAATTGAACCACACTTAGCACACAGAACTCCTGTGACTAACAGAAAATACTGGAAGGGTCTGGTGGGCATTGACCTTGCATTGGGAGTTGTAGTTCACCAGAGAGCATTGTGGACTCAAACAATGAAAGATCTGGACCAAACTTGGCACGAATACTCAAAATGCCCAAATGTGAACACTGGTGAAGTTAGGGGAAAATAGACCTTGATATTTGGGAATTATTGTTGCTGGTTTTTATAGTTAACCTACAAATAAAGAGCATTCTGAACCCCACCAATGAGAGAATTGGGCCAAACTTCCCACACAGGACCCCCATTACCAACAGAAAATACTGTGTTTTCTTTTGGTCTTTGGTGACACATCTGACCCCCCCCTTGTGACCCCCCACCCAGTTTTTGAACTGCTAGGTTGTCAGAAGCTGGGGCTAACAATAGGAGCTCATCCCGTTTTCCAGATTTGAACTGCTGACCATTCGGCCAGCAAGTTCAGCAGCTCAGTGGTTTAATCCTCCACCTTTAACTTAAATGAGTGTGTGTGTGTGTGTGTGTGTGTATCTATATATATAGATAGATAGATGGATAGAGAGAGATAGAGAGAGAGAAGTAAGCCATCCTTCTTTGTGCCCAATGTCATATTATCTATTCAAACTACAGTTATTTCCATATTTTAGATTTAATTAGAAAACATATCACATGTTTTACCCAATACCTGAAATTTAAAATTAGAATCCTAGAAGTTAAGCAGCGATACAACGAGAAGACGTGTTCCATTATCCCATACGCATCCAAGACACATCCTCAATTGGCACATCTAGTGAGAAACTACTAAGCATGTGTATTTCATATACGGTTAGAATGCATCAAAGTATACACCTGTGCATTTGCATATGACATTCAGCGAGAACAGAAATCCTGGTTGCAAAGACCCAAATGCTTTTAGATCCTTTAATGTGTTAAAAAAAAATGAAACAATGGGAAACAATACAAATAGGTTGTGAACAGATCGGAAATCGGCATTTGATTACAACCCAGAAGACAAAAAAAAAAAGAATATACATAAAGCTTTGTACAGCAGTATTTTGCAAAGCAATGAAATATCAGCAGACTGGATTGTGTGTGTGTTTGTGAATGCATGGAGAGAAAGATGACAGATAGATAGATAGTAGGGCTGTGCAACCACGGAAAAATTTGTTTCTAAACTCGATTCGTTTTTAGGGGTTTTTTGCGTTTCGTTATTTAAAAGAATTCCGAAATTTTTCTTTAAAAAAGTTCAATATTTACGAAATTTCGGAAATTACAAAACAATTTCGAAACAATTTCGAGACAATAACGAATCGATTCGTTAATGGCGGACGCGATTGCACAATACGCTAAAAAACCCTCCAAATGGGACAGGGGGAACTTCTGAAGCTTCCCTCTCCCTCTGTTGTTGACTGTTGGTGTGATAATTTATTTTTTTATCACTGATAAAACAACAACAACTATAAAACTTGCACCAGACATACGGAAATAATAACGAAACAATTTCGAAAACAATTACGAAACAATTTCGAAACAATTACGAAATAAATTTTAAAAATTCGTTTCGATTTTTAGTTGCTCCTGAATGGTTCAATATCGGATCGTAAACCACTTTAAATACGAATTATTAACGAATTCCGAAATTAACGAACGAAACCGCACAGCCCTAATAGATAGATAAATAGATAGATAGATAGTCATACACACATTGTATTTCATGGAGAGAAAGATGATAGATAGATAGATAGATAGATAGATAGATAGATAGATAGATAGACAGAGATGATAGATAGATAGATAGATAGATAGATAGATAGATAGATAGAGATAGATAGATAGATGATAGATAGAGATAGGAGATAGATAGATAGATAGATAGATGGATGGACAGACGGACGGACAGATAGATAGATAATGATAGATAGATAGATAGATAGATAGATAGATAGATAGATGATAGATAGATAGATAGATAGATAGATAGATAGTCATACACACACACACACACACACTGCATTTCTCTGAACAATCTTATTCTTCGGGCAGGTTATTATATACATGGGGTACACCATAAATATGAGTCTTTCTTTTCTGCATACTTTACTTACAAAGAGAAGAGCTGAATGCTACATGACCCATCCTCTTAGGTACAAAGCGAACAACACAAAGAGTCCTGCTGGAAAGAAAAATGCCTCAAAGAATGGAAAGAGCAAAATTAATAAAAGTCATGCCACAGAATTTGGGCTTGATTCAGGGGGGATATAAATAAATGAGTATAATAAATCCTGTTCGGGCTGTTTTGAATGAGACGATTTCAACGTCCATCTACACGGCACGAGTTGAATGGATTTTAACCCATTCTTACAGTATCTAATCTATAATATTTTGAATGTGCTATTGGGAGAGAGAGAGGAAATCATTTATTGTAGCAGAGCGTCAGGCACTTTCCCCCCTCGAGACTGCATTTGTAATGCAGAGGGTTTGACCTAGTTGTGAACTTGCCAAATTGGAGGGAGGCCCAGCAGAATCAGGGTGGAAAGTGATGATTGGTGAGCTTTATCGTCTGCTTCTGAGAGCAAATCCAGCCTTATATGATAATAAAATGAAGGCAAGGGGAAAGGTTCTTAGGAGGCAATCCTACACCTGCTTACCTGCCAGCAAATTCCACTGAACGCAATTTCTGAGTAGGGCCATGCTGTTCATGTTGGTTTGAAATGCCATGATCAGAGATGTCTATTAAAACAAAATTCCATCCTTATGGTTATATGTTAGCAATATACATCTACTCCTTGTTCTATGTTTGACATTAAAAGGATGCTAATCCACAAACCTTTGTGGCCTATCACAGGATACTTATTTGTTTTCTTACTGGTGCCGTTCTGGCATCGGGCTTCCACTGAGAATGATCCTGTCTCTCTTCCATACCTGCAATCTTTCTCTCTCTCTCTCCGTCCAAGAGATCTGGGCTTATGGACCAGCTGCAGGATCAAAACCAGTCCTGCCTTTTACCAGACGCACACGCAGGTACAACTGGGAGAACGCCACCCCCCTCCCCATACCTCTAAGTAATAATATCATTCACTAAATTTATAAACAGAGAGGGGCTGTCCTGTACGAATGGCTTTTTTAAAAACAAAAAAGTACAAAATTCAGGACATAACATCCTCCGCCAACTTTTTCATGTCTAAATGGAGAGGTTGTCCTTTGTCCTTCAACAGGGGGAGGAGGACATCTGGTCATAATCAGGACACTTCAGCAGAGCAGGGTAGTTACTGTTCATCTGGAGGGAAGCATCACTGGAGATGTCCGAAGGACTGCGCCCACGGACCCAGGCATCCGGGTGGAGGAACTGGCCCGAGTAGTCAGAGCAGTTGCTGAGCCGTGGGCGGTAGAAGCCAGGGTGAGGCCGGTACATCTCTTCAGCTGTGTATCGCTTCATGAACAGATAGACAGACATGACACCTGCACTCTGAAGGAGAGACAGAGAGGAAAAACTCATGGCATTAGAAAGTACTGTAATTGTCACTGGTGACAGGAAAAACAGGTCAGTGGTCCATGATACATCTCTCCTCAACCTCATTTCCATTTCCAACATAGTGCCACACTTTCCTTTGCATGAGAGCGTAATCACATATGTGCTTGGTCTATGCCTGGGGGTGAAGGAGAATTGTTTTGGTGGAGAGGCTGCTGAGAGAATTTTGCAGATATCTACTCATCAGAAAAACATTTCAGCATGAGATTGTTGTGACTAAACCCCTTGATTGGTGTTTTATAACATCACCAACATTTTATTATGGTCCAAAGACCCATGTAAGATGTCTGCAGAAACAGAGCAGCACATGCAGTGCCCTTGTGCATACAGATGCACATTCTCTATGAATATGCAGGAATGTTGGATCCACATCATGCATTGCCCATCTATGCATAGGTGCATACTGCAGTTGAATATGAATTTGTCATCTTGCTTCAGTTGCACAATGTTGCCATTGATGTAGCATAATAATAATAATAATAATAATAATAATAGTCATCATCATCATCATCATCATCATCATCATCATATAATAAAACTTTATTTATACCCCGCTACCATCTCCCCAAGGGACTCGATGTGGCTTACATGAGGCTGAGCCCACAACACATCAATAACAAAAGCAATAACAACAAGCAATGCAAAACAATTTAAATAAATCTCATAAACAAAATAAGTAATAAACATGAACAATAGCACAACAAACATTTATAAACCTATGGCTGGGCCAAATGTAATAATTAAAAAATAATGCTGATGGTTGCATAGCACAAGTAACATGTTAATTTGGCATGCAGAGATTTATGCTATGTAAATCCTATGTAGGATCTTAGCCCTTGATCCCACAAGATATGCCAAGGCATTCCATGGCAGGCTCCGGCCCAGCTTACTGTCCGAACGTATCTCCCTCTACGTTCTGCCTCGTAGTTTAAGATCCACTGTGGAGGCATTGCTCTCGGTCTCACCAGCCTCCCCAAATGCGTCTGGTGGGGACGAGGGACAGGGCCTTCTCGGTGGTGACCCCCCCACTTGTGGAATTCGCTCCCCAATGAGATTAGATCGGTGTCCTCCCTCCTTTCCTTTAGGAAAAAATTGAAGTCGTGGTTTTGGAACCAGTCTTTCGGATAGCAGGCACAGCGGCACTTTGGACACTGAACTGGACCATAGTTGTTATGATAATGGAAACGGCTATATGACTGTATAATTAATATTATTGTTTTTAATCTATTGCATATTTGTGGTTTTATATTATTGTTATATTGATATTGCGGCATCGAATTGTTGGCAATTAGCCGGTCTGAGTCCCCCCTTGGGGGTTAAAAAGGGTGGGGTAAAAATGTTGTAAATAATAATAAAATAAATCTGACTGGACTAAACAACAATAAATAATCTCATTTTATGGGCTTTACTTTATTTCCTTCTGACTGTTGGTAATAGTTGGCTGTACAGAAGAAGAGTATTGGAATGGGAGGGCATAATTCTTACCCTACCTCAGTGGTTCTCAACCCACCTAATCCCGCGACCCCTTAATCCAGTTCCTCATGTTGTGGTGACCCCCAACCATAACATTGTTTTTGTTGCTACTTCATAACAGTCATTTTACTACTGTTATAAATCATAATGTAGATATCTGATATGCAGGATGTATTCACTGGACCAAACTGGGCACAAATACCCAAGACGCCCAAATGTGAATGATAGTGCGGTTGGGGGAGGATTGATTTTGTCATTTGGGAGTTATAGTTGCTGGGATTTATAGTTCACCTATAATCAAAGAGCATTCTGAACTCTGCCAGCGATGGATTTGAACCAAACGTGGCACACAGAACTCCCATGACCAACAGAAAACCCTGGAAGGGTTTGGTGGGCATTGACCTTGAGTCTGGGAATTGTAGTTCACCTACATCCAGAGAGCACTGTGGACTCATGCAATGGTGGATCTGGACCAAACTTGGCACGAATACTCAATATGCCCAAATGTGAACACTGGTGGAGTATGGGGAAAATAGATCTTGACATTTGGGAGTTGTAGTTCATTACAATCAAAGAACATTCTGAACTCCACCAACGATAGAATTGGCTCAAACTTCCCACATGGAATCTCCATGACCATCAGAAAATACTGTGTTTTCTGATGCTCTTTGGTGATCCCTCTGACACCCCCTCGCGACCCCCCCAGGGATCCCGACCCCCAAGTTGAGAAACACTGCTCTACCTCTACCATATCTAAGCATTCAAACTGTGTCCACCAGTTGTCAGAAACCACCAATATTGGTGGAAAGGAAGAAATCACTGGGGTCTTTCTGTAGGATTATTTGAATTACTTCTTGAATTGTACTAGAGGGCTGAGATAAAAGTTCTCTTTGCTTAAGTAAGCATAACTAAGGGGAGCTTACTTGTGACATAAAGGTAGTGAGCATACTTTGGTCAGTCTACTTTTACAGTAGACTAACCACAAGTCTACTGGAAACTGGAAAAGTCAACACACCCCTAGCTTGTCAGTAGATCCGGAAACGGTGAAGTGCATCAAGTCTGAACAACAAGGAAGCCAAGTGAGGTGTTCTTAAAATGTACTTTTATGGAGCGCAAGCTTGCCTGCAGTCCATAAAATCTTGTTCTGCACGTACCATGTTAAGCTCTTGGCAAAAAGCCGCCACTCCTGGACCTGTGTGCATAAATAAGCAGATACTCTCTGCTGAATGACATGGTCAAAATGCCTCCTCAATGTACTAACTGCAATTTCTCAGATCTGGCAATGCCGTGCCTCTTGCCAGGGACACAAAGGTTCTGCCACCAAGCATACCTTTGTGATTTAAATGTAATTTCGGAAAGCAGTTCATTTGAAATGGAATTGAAAAGTAATCCATCACGATCAAGCCAGTTCATATTTTGGCTTGACATTCTTATGGATCTGCTAAGGTTTTGCAATTTTGCAATGCGTGGAGGTGCAGCAAAGAGCTAGGGGATTGCTTAGCTTTAGGAATGCTCATTGCTCCATTAGTCTACTCATGTATACAGTTTAAGGCATTCTTGAGAGTTTTGATGCATTGGACTCAAAGTAAGTAATAGTGTGGCTGAAGTGAGGAACGGTAAATAGGTGAACCTTCCCCTTCAAGCAAAGGAACAGCCTGGTCTAATCCATCTCTGTGTTTATAACAACATCACCACCATTCCCTATATATCTAATATATTGCTGGAGAAGAAGAGGGTTGAGGGGCTGGAGGGGGACACACCACACTAAATTCAAGTTATTACACCTAATTCTTTATTGCTACTACCCTTACACACATTACTTTAAAATATTACAGATTCTTATAGAATCCTGCAAAAGAAATCTCATTAACTTCAGAGGAAGCTTCTGAAAGTAAACAGGAAAGAACCAGAGTTTGGGACTTGGCCATGTTGGCTGGAGGACAATGGGAAATGTAGTTCAACCTTCCTTCCAAACCATTCCAAGAGCTGTTTCTTCTCAGTAGACAGGGAAATTGTAATATAAAGGTATTTAGTCACTTGCTGGTCCAGGAAAGACAATATAGAAGGAGACTTAAGGAGCATTTACTTTAAAGAATGGAGTCTGACACTACTTTTTAACTGCCATAACTCGATGCTATTTATTTATTTATTGACAGTATTTATATTCCACCCTTCTCACCTCGCAGGGGACTCAGGGTGGATTACAATGTACATATACATGGCAAACATTGAATGCCATAGACACACAACATATAAAGACAGACACACAGAGGTCATTTAACATTCCAGCTTTTTCATGAGGGTATTCTGGCCACCAGGGGAGCTGTCGCTTCACTGTCCATTTGTGACAATGATGGAGTACTTCCTCATTCTTTGCATGCTTACTGGGGATTTTTATGGCGTCATGAATTAGTTAAATTAGCCTCCCGCATAAGCAATACTTAATTTTCCTACTTGATAGGTGCAACTGTCTTTTGGGCTGCAAAGGTCGACAGCAAGCTACACACTGGCCAGAAGCTCACTCTGACCTGGCTTCAAACTCATGACCTTTCAGTCAGTAGTGATCTGATAACGAAGTATTTTGCCCACATCATGAGAAGACAGAAAAGCTTGGAGATATGAATGATGGTGGGGAAAATGAAAGGAAAAAGGAAGAGGGGCCAACCAAGAATACAAGGTGGATGGATGTCATCCTTGAAGGGAGTGGCTTGACCTTGAAGGAGCTGGGGGTGGCCATAGATGGTCAACAAAAAGTCAACAGGAGTTGGAAGCAACTGAACGAATAAACAACAAAATTTGTAAAAATATTGGGGGGGGGGGGGGAAATCATAGGAGTTGTGGTTTTACAATGTTTTTAGCCTTCTCTGCGAAAGGGTGCTGTAGCAAACTACAAATCCCAGGATTCCACAGCAATGAGCAGTGGCAATGAAATGATGTCAAACTTCGTTAATTCCATAGTGTAGCTGCACCCTAATAAATATAATTTCTTTGGGTTGTATATCACTTCTTTTTCACCTACAGGAGTATTTGAACCCACACGATCTCTCCGATCATCTGGAGAGGCCCTGCTCACGATCCCACCTGCGTTGCAAGCACGATTGGTGGGGATGAGGGACAGGGCCTTCTCCGTGGTGCCCCCCCCGACTCTGTAACTCTCTCCCCAAGGACATCAGACAAGCCCCATTGGCAGTCTTTAGGAAGAGCTTGAAGACGTGGTTGTTCCAGTGTGCCTTCCCAGAATAGGAAACTCCTAGCATCATGTCCCAATTGCACTTTACTAGAGATTAAGATTGTCTGCACACCGCACCTATCTCCAAAAACCTATCCATCTCATCTGTCATGTTCAGCATTTTAAAATTTTAATCATTACATTTGGCCCAGGCTTAGTTTTAAATGTGTCATGGTATTATTGTCTAATGTTTATTGCTATTGTTTTAATGTTTATTGCTTGTTTTATGAGTTTATTTATTGTTGTATTTGTTATTATTATTATTATTATTACTTTATTTGTACCCCGCTAGCATCTCCCGAAGGACTCGATGCAGCTTACAAAACACAATACAACAATACAATACCTAGAGCAAATTAAAAACAGTTAAGCAGAATAAACAACAGCAATAATAATACATCGAGACGTCAAGACACTATAAAACTGGGCCAGGCAAGAGTAATGGGTACAAGATTAAAAGTGCTGATGTGGCAGGAGGTATGTAGGATTATAAAGTAAGTGCAGTGTGCGGTGTGCAGTGATCTTAGTTCTACTAAAGTGCTTCTAGGACTTGGTATTGGGGGTTCCTAATCTGAAAAGGCACATCGGAACAGCCAGGTCTTCAAATTCTTTCTGAAGACTGCCAGCGAAGGGGCCTGTCTAAGATCTTTTGGGAGGGTGTTCCAGAGTCGGGGAGCCACCACAGAAAAGGCCCTGTCTTGAGTCCCCACCAAGCGCGCTTGCGACGCGGGCGGGATCACGAGCAGGGCCTCTCCAGATGACCGGAGTGAATGTGTGGGTTCATAGACGGAGATGTGGTCACGCAGGTAGGGTGGTCCCAAACTGTTCAGGGCTTTGCTGTTATTTTACTAATGTGTTGGGCCTCGGCCTCTTGAAAGCCGCACCGAGTCCTTCGGGAGATGTTAGCGAGGTATAAATAAAGGATTATTATTATTATTATTATTATTATTATTATTATTATTTCTCGAGCAGAACCATCTGCTAGAATTGCGGAGGGGGGTTAAAATATAACCCCCTCCTGATGCTGCTACTACCCGCTTTCCTGTTCTGAAAGGTCTTCAATGCTCTAAAAGAACACTTTCATTTGGAGAATGATCTTATTTTTGTACATCCTTGTTTTTGTTACCTATCTGAGTTGTTATTTAGCCAAAGGCATCCTTAGAGGGTGGAGGGCTCCCCTCATAAGATCGTTAACCCAAGTCTAAAATTATCTAATTGTCCTTGAGCGGATGCTAAATAGGACCAAGCTGCTGATGCTACTACTCTTATTGCTCCTTCCCAACATTCACATATGGGGGAGACATTTATAGCCTTCTGCTCGCATTATCTTGAGGCAGCCCAGTAGGCTCATAACCGATCTTACCTCAGTCAGGAGGAAGGAAATCGCAGAGAAAGCAAAGGACCATCCATATCTGTATGTGAAATAAGTCTCGGAGTCCTTGGTTCTGTTAAGCATCTCATCATTGATGCTGGAGATGTACAAGACCAGGCCCACAACCAGAGATAAACCTGGAAAGGAAAGGACCCTGGGGTCAAAGACGGGGAAATTGCAGAAAACCAAGACATCAGAGAACCTGAGACTCTCCACATGTTGCATCACCATTTATTGTTGGGGGTTTTATGGGAACAAAATTCCAACAATGCCTGCAAGGTTGTAAGTTCCCTGTCCATGTTCTTAAAGGATACATGAAACCAGAAGAATGGGGTGAGGTACGCAAGAGCCATTAGGCTGTAGTTGTTTCAGTAGTCACTCATGGAGAAATGAGCTCCCTGCGCTGAATTAAGCAAAAGATTTATATTCTCCGATGCAAATCTTTTGAACTCCAAGTGCTCAGTGTAAGTAGAAGCTTTTAAGCTCCGCAGTCATATTTGGTTGTTTAATATTCCCTTAATGCTATGAATAAAACATGGTTTTCTCCTCTCATAGGGAAACTTGCTCACGTCTCAGATCTCCACCGATTCAAGGCCATCGCTGGTACACACAAAAGCCACGGTCTAAAGCTCCATGGAGCTGAAGTGGTCCTGCTTTAATGTCAAACCAAGTTATCCTATTGGTTATACGTTAGTTAGTTATTTATTTCGTATCAAAAGCATTGCATAAATTAGTATAAAACTGATAAAAATAGAAGGAGCACAGGCGGCTAAATATCTGTTGACCAAAAATGGGCAATAGTAATGGCATTGTCTGTAGCCTCCAACAATTCTTCCTCTGGGCATAGTGGACAAGCACACAGATGCGAGGTTGTCTGTTCTGCTCCACAGTCATACAAAGTGTGGGATGCTTTTAGGTAGTGCCATTTAGCCAGGTTGTCTTTTGGTTGGCCCACTCCACTTCTGAGTCTGTTCAGGGACTTCCAAGTTGCCCATTATTAGTTTGCCCCTGAAGGAAGACCCTCATGGGATGCCATCCAGTTGGGATTTCCTATTTTAGCTGCCCAGAGGGATACCCTTGCTGTTGCTGGGAGGACCCCAAAAGGAGTGGTAGTTCTCATACAGCTTTTCCTTGATTTGAGTCTACTGGGAGGAGGCTCGTAGCCATGTAGTGGATGGCTTTCATTTAGCAGCAACTTCCCGTCACACATGGGGGGGGGGGGGGGGGGGCAATGCCAGCTAGCTTGTAGAGTTTATCAACAGATGTAGGTTTAAGACATCCTGTGATTATTCTGCATGTTTCATTCAATGCTATGTTCACCTGCTTTGCATGGGCAGACCTATGCCAAAAAGGGCAGGCATACTCAGCAGTTGAGTAAGATGCTAGTATCTGCTTTTAATTTGGAATTACCTCCCCCTAGAGGTTCTTTAGAATTCAACTCGGAGCAACACTGGGGCAACACTGAAAGTCCTACCAAAGAAAAGATTTGTTGCCCAAGATTGAAATTTGAAAAGTCAAGATAAAACTAAACATGGTGCTAAAAGTCTAGATCAGTGTTTCTTAACCTTCCTAATGCCGCGACCCCTTAATATAGTTCCTCATGTTGTGGTGACCCCCAACCATAAAATTATGTTCGTTGCTACTTCATAACTCTAATTTAACTATTGTTACGAATCGTAATGTAAATATCTGATATGCAGGATGTATTTTCATTCACTGGATCAAATTTGGCACAAATACCCGATACGTCCAAATTTGTATATGTGTGTTGGGGGAGCGGGGGATTGATTTTGTCATTTGGGAGCTGTAGTTGCTGGAATATATAGTTCACCTACAATCAAAGAGCATTCTGAACACCACCAATGATGGAATTGAACCAAACTTGGCACACAGAGCTCCCATGACCAACAGAAAATACTGGAAGGGTTTGGTGGGCATTGACCTTGAGTTCTGAAGTTGTAATTCAGCTACATCCAGAGATCTGGACCAAACTCAATATGCTCAAATATGAACACTGGCGGAGTTTGGGGAAAATAGGCTATCAGTGAGCATTCTGAACCCCACCAACGATAGAATTGGTCCAAACTTCCCACACAGAACCCCCACAACCAACAGAAAACACTTTTTCCCGGTGGTCTTTGGTGACCCCTCTGACACCCCCTTGCGACCCACCCAGGGGTCCCGACCCCCAGGTTAAGAAACACTGGTCTAGATAAAACGTAGCGTGTAGAGCAGGTGTCCCATAATGGCGGTGGGGAGCACTAAAGATGCACTTTCTCAATTGAATCTGGGCTAAATGCTGTAATGGCACCATATTTGACTTCAAATTCAGTATAGGGAGTTGGTAAATGTGTGTATATATGTCTTAAAACTTACCAGACAAAATGAAAAAGATTCCAGACACAAAGGCCAGGATAGTTCTGTGGGGCCGGATGTGTCCAATGTTGCTCAAGATGAATCCAATAAACATGAAAAAGAGGCTGACCAGTGGGAATGGAGTGGCAGAACGAATCATCTCTGTTGAAGGCAACGAGGAGAAAAAAAAATATGAGTGCTTCCAAGTCAGAAAAGAACAAACAACACTATCAGTAGCAAAAGCATTTTCTGCATATGTAATGCATTGATCTTTGGCCCAATTTACCCCATTATGCAATTTGAACTATATTACAATAGTCAGTGTAGACTCCAGATTGAACTGGATTATATGAGTCTACACCGCCATATAATCCAGTTCAATGCAGTAAAGATGTATTCTGAAACTGGATTATATCCCAGTATAGATGGGGCTTTGGAGGCTTTCCCCCTTTAACATATCACACTCTACTTCTCACACAAAAATATGAAAATACAGAGAAAGACTGCTTTTGCCCTATTTTCCATGGCTTTTAACCATCAATTATGTTACTCAATTTCTGCTAACACAAAAGGAGATGTTCATTTTCGGCTTTAGGGTTCATCAAGATGACAAAGATTACAGTCCTATGATTGCTAAAGAGCACAGACAGGACCGTAGGCAAGGCTGGACCAAGAAATAAAGGAAACAAGGCAGCTGTGCTCTTCAATATCCTACTGCAATCCCATTCCATGGCTACTGAGCTGAATTCCTCCATCCAACTAACATCAGAGTCACTTCTGGCTGTATCAACTCTTCCTATTGACTCCAAGTCTTCTGACTTGGAGACCAGGATCTACACTTTGAAGCCTCTTCTGTTTGAAACAGCAACCTTCTCAAGCCTCCACTAGTTATTTGTTATGTATATAATTGCTAACTGTATTATATGTTCACATTGGTTTGCAATTTTACCTAACCTCTTTGTCGCGGAAGAGGCTGCAGACCATGTGATCAGAACTATTTATTATTTATTTATTTACTATTCTTGTATACCGCTGTATCTCAAGCCCGAGGGCGACTCACAGCGGTTTCCAGACAGCAAACAGCAAAGACAATAAAAACAGCAATAATTAATATGCAAAACAGTTAAATTACACATTTACATTACTAGCTAATAAACCATCATCAATACACAATAATCACAATCGCCTCTTCATCCAAACGTGATCCAAATTCGTCGTCCATTGTTCCGTTCCTAAGTTCAAATTACCAGAATTGCACTGAATTACTCAAACGCCTGCATGAACATCCAGGTCTTCAACTTTCTACGGAATGTCATGAGAGATGGTGCCAGCCTAACCTCTATAGGAAGGGCGTTCCACAGCCGAGGAGCCACCACCGAGAAGGCCCTATCTCTCGTCCCCGCCAACCGTGCTTGAGAGGCTGGCGGGATCGAGAGCAGGGCCTCCCCGGAAGATCTCAAAGTCCGGGTGGGTTCATAGGCCGAGATGCGGTCAGATAGGTATCTTGGGCCGGAACCGTTTAGGGTTTTATAGGCCAGTACCAACACCTTGAATTGGGCCCGGTAGCAAATCGGCAGCCAGTGGAGCTGGTGCAACAGGGGGGTTGTGTGCTCCCTGCGCTCCGCTCCTGTTAGAATCATGGCTGCCGCGCGTTGGACTAGTTGCAGCTTCCGGGCCATCTTCAGGGGCAGCCCCACGTACAGAGCGTTGCAGTAGTCTAGGCGGGATGTGACAAGAGCGTGTACCACCGTGGCCAAGTCAGACTTCCCAAGATACAGGCGCAGCTGGCGCACGAGCCTGAGCTGTGCAAATGCTCCCCTGGTCACCGCCGAGACCTGGGGCTCCAGGCTCAGCGACGAATCCAGGGTCACACCCAAGCTGCTAACCTGTGTCTTCAGAGGGAGTGCGACCCCATCCAACACAGGCTGTAACCCTATGCCCTGTTCGGCCTTGCGACTGACCAGGAGTACCTCTGTCTTGTCTGGATTCAACTTCAATTTGTTAAAACTAGACGTATTCAGGACTCTGACTACATTTTAGATCAGTGTTTACTTTAGACTTCAGTGGAGATAGAAGCCATTAGACTCTTAGGAGAGAGTAGAAGCTATTTGTATGCTTTAGACTTCAATGCAGGAACAGTATGCTTAGAGACTTATTAGACTCTGAAAACAGAGAGATGCTTTGGACTATGGACTATTGTTTCTAAGGAAGATGCCCTGTGCCACCTACACAGAGAAGCTACTGGTCGGGGTTGGCTTGACGCGCCTTCCTCTTGGCACATTTCTCTCTTTCACCTTCCATTCGTGCCTCTTCAAATTGTACAGCACTGCTGATCACAGCTGACCTCCAGCTAGAGCGCTCAAGGTTCAAAGCTTCCCAGTTCTTGCCACAGTTTTTAAGGTTGGATTTGAGTCCATCTTTAAATCTCTTTTTACATAGTATTGTACCATGATTCCATAGCATTGATTCATGGTAGTTAAAGGGGTGTCAAACTGCATTAATTCTACAGTGTCAATGCATTCTATAATTCCTGGGCTGCCATACAAGGGATTAGAGGACTGTAGCATATGAAGGTGCAATGAAATGCTAATGCATGCAAAATATATATTTATCCCTCTGTTCTCTCATGTAAGCATTAAATATAAAACTAGCATTTCCAAAAACAGAGACATGGATTGCTATAGCAACAGAAGAAGCTTTCTCGGAGATAGAAAGTAGGAAGTACAGTAGCTAGCCTTTGTCGATGCTCCTGAAATTCTTTCAAATATTTGTGTCAAATTCAGGATTTTAGAGCCAGGTGAAGGAATAGTTGTGTGTGTGTTTTTTTAACTGTTTGAGCAGATTGTCTTTGACTGCAACATGTCAAATATTTAGACAATTCCAAAAGATTTTAGATCTATCAATGCTGTAAAATTGACAATGGAGGTGTGAAGTGTTTTGTTACACAAAACATTTTTTTGGGAAAATGTTATATAAGATCAAATATTTTTGTAGCCTAAAGAACAGATGGCTGTGTATGTTTTCCATTCTATGAGTAACAGGAGCTGGTGTGGGAGAGACTCTGAATTAGAATTGCACAAAACTTGGCTAATTTTTTGAAACCCACAGCTCCAGAATATTCTATGCTAGCTAGGGGACACTGGAAATTATAGTTCAAGCAAGTGAATTTTCAGGACTGAAAGGCTTGAACCTGCTTCTTCTGCACCACAATCCAAATGCCCTAGCCCAGGGGTCCACACTTTTTAAACAGAGGGCCATGTCACAGTCCCTCAAACTGTTGGCGGGCCATATTATAATATTTTTAAAAATGAATGAATTCCTATGCACACTGCACATGTCTTATTTATAGTGCAAAAAGCATTTTAAAACAATACAATAATTAAAATTAAGAACAATTTTAACAAGTATAAACATATTAGTATTTCAATGGAAAGTGTGGGCCTGTTTTTGGCTGATGAGATAGGATTGTTGTTGTTATTGTGTGCTTTCAAGTAGTTTCATGCGTAGGCTGACCCTGAGCGAGGGCCGGGTAAATGACCTTGGAGGGCCGCATCTGGCCCCCGGGCCTTAGTTTGAGGACCCCTGCCCTAGCCTTTCCTGTGGCTTAATTCTAATCATACACTACATCTACACTGCTATATAAAACCCAGATTATCTGCTTTGAATTGGATTATATGAGTTTACACCAGGGGTCCTCAAACTAAGGCCCGGGGGCCGGATACAGCCCTCCAAGGTCATTTACCCGGCCCTTGCTCAGGATCAACCTAAGTCTGAAATGACTTGAACACAACAACAATAACAACAACCCTATTTCATCAGCCCAAAGCAGGCCCACGCTTCCCATTGAATGTTCTTTGTGCCTTTTGTAAGCCGCCCTGAGTCCCCCCTCGGGGGTTGAGAAGGACGGGGTGGAAATACGCAAAATAAATAAATAATAAATACTAAGAAGTTTATATTTGTTAAAATTGTTCTTCATTTTAATTATTGTGTTGTTTTAAAGTGTTTTTTGCACTACAAATAAGATATATGCAGTGTGCATAGGAATTCAATCATGATTATTTCAAATTATAATCCGGCCCTCCATTTAAACCTGGCCCTCTATTTAAAAGGTTTGAGGACCCCTGGTCTACACTGCCATACAATCCAGTTCAAAGCAGATAATCTGGATTTTATATGAAAGTGTAGAAGGGGGCATAGAATGCCCATTCTGTTTCTTAAATGCATATAGAAAACTAGCCGTCCCCTGCCACATGTGTTCTGTGATTGTAGGTGAACTATAAATCCCAGCAACTACAACTCCCAAATGTCAAGATTCTATTTTCCCCAAACTCCATCAGTGTTCACATTTGGGCATATTGAGTATTCGTGTAGAGTTTGGTCCAGATCCATCATTGTTTGAGTCCACAGTGATCTTTGGATGTTGGAGAACTACAACTCCAAAATGAAAGGACACTGCCCACCAAACCCTTCCAATATTTTCTGTTGGTCATGGGAGAACTGTGTGCCAAGTTTGGTTCAATTCCATCCTTGGTGGGGTTCAGAATGTTCTTTGATTGTAGGTGAACTATAAATCCCAGCAACTACAACTCCCAAATGACAAAATCAATTTTTTTAAAGTGAAGGACATACATTTGGTTGTTAGGTGTCTTGTGTCCAAATTTGGTGTCAATTCGTCCAGTGGTTTTTGAGTTCTGTTAATCCCACAAACGAACATTACATTTTTATTTATATAGATTTCCTCTCCTTGGATGGGCAGATCCTGATATGCTAATCCAGTAGTTCTCAATCTGTGGGTCCTCAGATGTTTGACCTTCAACTCCCAGAAATCCTAACAGTTGATAAACTGGCTGGGATTTTTGGGAGATGTAGGTCAAAACACCTGGGGACCCACAGGCTGAGAACCACTGTGCTAATCCATACTCCAGTAGCTTCCAGGATCTTTCATTACAATACACTCCACATGGGCTGGAGTATGCTCTGAAAGATTTACCTGGCAGGGAATGCCTTCTTCACAGGTATCAGGAGACATGTACATATTCTATTTTTCTGTACCACTAATTCTTGGGAACATGCTTTGACCTCTGCAAATCCTTGCAAAACCTCATCTGCAGGAAGTGGTTATTAGAATTCAAGACTACTATGCTTCTGCAGCAGAAAGGTCTCAGCAGTCTCATTTCAGTGACACCAGCTTGTGTTTTATACAGCGGATATCTGGCAAGTTAGGATTGTGGGGATCATTCTGTTATTTCCTCATCCATTAATAAGTTCCACCACTATACATTTTGTGAATATGGTTGAAATGGACTGTGAAGGGGCATCTGCCATCCTTGCTAAGGGTGTGTAAATCTCAGATTTGGCAGGAATCCAGACCACATCTGCTCCACTGGGATGACTTGTATATGACCTCCTCCATGCTGTTGCCACTGCACATAGCCAGCCATGGAGCTCAATTCAAGACCCTAACTATTGTGGGCTCCTCTGCTGATGTTAGAAGGAGTGTCCTTGCTTCTTGCTGGTTGTACAGGAGCCCACTCTAGCGACAGCACAGGCACTTGTGGCAGCTACAAGCTTGGACACAAGATGCAGGTTGGGAATCATAGAATCAAAGAGTTGGAAGAGACCTCATGGGCCATCCAGTCCAACCCCCTGCCAAGAAGCAGGAATATTGCATTCAAATCACCCCTGACAGATGGCCATCCAGCCTCTGTTTAAAAGCTTCCAAAGAAGGAGCCTCCACCACACTCCAGGGCAGAGAGTTCCACTGCTGAACGGCTCTCATAGTCAGGAAGTTCTTCCTCATGTTCAGATGGAATCTCCTTTCTTGTAGTTTGAAGCCATTGTTCTGCGTCCTAGTCTCCAGGGAAGCAGAAAACAAGCTTGCTCCCTCCTCCCTGTGGCTTCCTCTCACATATTTATACATGGCTATCATATCTCCTCTCAGCCTTCTCTTCTTCAGGCTAAACATGCCCAGCTCCTTAAGCCATTCCTTATAGGGCTTGTTCTCCAGACCCTTGATCATTTTAGTCGCCCTCCTCTGGACACATTCCAGCTTGTCAATATCTCTCTTGAATTGTGATGCCCAGAATTGGACACAATATTCCAGGTGTGGACAAACCAAAGCGGAATAGAGGGGTAGCATGACTTCCTTAGATCTAGACACTATGCTCCTATTGATGCAGGCCAAAATCCCATTGGCTTTTTTTGCCACCACATCACATTGTTGGCTCATGTTTAACTTGCTGTCCACAAGGACTCCAAGATCTTTTTCACACGTACTGCTCTTGGGCCAGACGTCCCCCTGGTGACACTGACTATATGGAGTGGTGACACTGACCATATGGGCATGATCCATCCACTTTCCCTGTACTGATAAGCACAGAAAATGATGTGATGGCACCAGTGCCCATCTAGACAGTTGATTGGTCAGAATCAGACCAGATCCTGCTGTCCAGACTGCCCCAAAGCCCGAGGATATTCTGAAGTTTCCAGCAAAGTCTGGAGTATCCGACAGTTTTGCTAAAAGTAGGGCTATGGCCCCTTCTACACTTCCATATGGCAGTATAGACTCAGAAAATCCAGTTCAAAGCAGATAATCTGGATTATATAATAATAATAATAATAATAATAATAATAATAACTATTATTATTATTATTATTATCTTTATTTAATACCCTGCCACCATCTCCCCAATGGGGACCCAGGACGGCTTACATGAGGCCAAGCCCAACAGCATATTACAATAAAGTAAAACCAAAACACAATAACAACACAGTAAAATACATACAACATATGAGTACAAAGACGATAAAGCAAAATCATACACAGTAAAATAAAATAAAATAACATAACATAACAATGAGCATGTGCAAGATAAACACTAACATACTAAAAATACTAAAATCAGGATGAGACAGGGATGGAGCACATTGTTTGTGGGGGAGAAACTCGTAAAGGAACGGGGTCATAAATATAGACCTTCATACAGGTGGGGAATATACGCTGGGGACAAAAACCGTTGAAGGGGTTTGATGTGTATGATGATATGGCTACTCTCCAAAAGTGCATCGGAAAAAAACAGGTTTTGAGATCCCTCTTTATATGGCAGTGTAAAAGGGGCTAAAGTCAGCTGAAATTGAAAAACACCACAAACACGCACTGGAAGCCACTGTGTGTCATGAAGTCAGCCAGCAATCCATTTGGGATGAATCTGGCATTTAGGGCTCAAATAGACAAGGTTGTTGTTCATTTGTTCAGTTGTTTCCAACTCTTCATGACCTCATGGACCAGTTACCTCTGCCTTAGTTGAACCAAGCAGTCAGCTTTGCTTCTCAGATTGTGGTGGACTGAAGCAATGCCACATTAGTAATTGGTAATCAGCAACTCTGTAGTATTGGGAGAAGACTACTAGAAGGACTTTCCATCTCTTCCCCTGATCCCGCCCTACCCCATACTGTGCTCATGCAATCTTGTGTTGTAGTTGATAAAAGTATCCAAAGTATGGATGAAGTCTTTTGTTTTATTTCTTTCCTAGTCTTAGAAAAGCAAAAATTAGAAGATACACATGAAGCTTGAAACACACCACTACCACCACCTCCCCGTAACCCACACAACAGAAACCACCTACTTAAAACATTGACTGTTGATTCAGATGTGAGCTGGACATTCATTGGCATGACATACTCAATGGTGAAACATCTCCCACGTTCTTCACCTGCATGGAGAAAAGCCAGGTTTTATTGTTTATTAGAAAAAGTGATAGCTTCAATGAAATAGACATGTTTCTTTCACCTCACAGACTTTTAATCAATTCCTCTTACTCAGTTTTGATATCTGTAAATCCAAAATGTTTGAGGATGCAAAATGAAACAAACAAAATGTAAGTAACAACTGAGACAGGAGCCCAAGCAGGACTGGCACTCTAGAAGTAGATAGGGGTAGTGTTAGCTTTTGGGGCCCTTTATCATCCTTAAGGTGTGGATCATGAATACAAGAGGAAGCAACAGAAGTGAAGAACCCTTCCTACTTCTGTCAATGAGCACAACAGCCTGCTGCCTGGTTTAATCCATAGAAGGGAGAGAGATGTGCAGGTCCCTGGGATGAATGGAGGGCCACCACTGCAAGAGCTGCTAGCTTAGCTCCTTCCCACTGCCCTTGAAAGGGGATGGGATGGGGAAAAATGAAGGACTGCCACTGCTACCATCCTGCCCAAATCTCCATCTTCTGCCCTGCCCCCCATCTCTCTCCCTCCTATGGATTAAACCAGGCAGCTGGTTGTTGTGCCTCAAAAATTCTTATCAGCCCTAGAAGGCATAGTCATGACAGCAAGCAAAGTCCAAAATAGCATCTGGAGGGTTACAAACATTCATACCTGGACAACTGACCTCATCAAATTGATGAGGGATAGTAGGGGGATTTGCTAGACCCCATGGCGAATCTATGGGGCAGAGGGGCAATCCCGCCGCCTCACAGCCAGCATCACCCACAGCAATGCCTCCTCATCACACATGAAAAAGCATTGCCACACAACCACCACCACCACCCCGGCCCCCCAGTGCTGGCCCTGTTGCTGCCTACAGAACACAGGAATTTTCCTGTATTCTGGGCGAAGTGTCCTAGGATGCTTGTAGCACAGTTTATCTATAGTAGGGACCGGAAGTGAGTGTGCATCATGTAATGGGCGGTGTGGGGCTCCATAGATGAAGTGTGCTTCAAGTGTCCTAGAATTTTTGTGAACACACGTGTGATGAAGTCATAAATGCAAAATAAATTGGGTTGTTGTAGGTTTTTTCGGGCTGTATGGCCATGTTCTAGAGCAGTGGTTCTCAATCTGTGGGTCCCCAGATGTTTTGACCTTCAACTCCCAGAAATCCCAACAGCTAGTAAACTGGCTGGGATTTCTGGGAGTTGTAGGCCAAAACACCTGGGGACCCACAGATTGAGAACCACTGTTCTAGAGCCATTCTCTCCTGATGTTTCGCCTGCATCTATGGCAAGCATCCTCAGAGCTGTGAGGTCACAACCTCAGAGGATGCTTGCTATAGATGCAGGCAAAACATCAGGAGAGAATGCCTCTAGAACATGACCATACAGCCTGAAAAAACCTACAACAACTCAGTGATTCTGGCCATGAAAGCCTTCGACAATACGCAAAATATTGTGGGTTTGGTTGTGGGTTTGGTTTGGATAATATATAATGAATCGTGTAGGGATGTGGGAAAAGTGCGAGATTGCTTCCTCGGCCTCTTATGGCTCAGTTGTTTTGGGCTTAGACTGACATTGAGCAATGGGAACAAGTGGATATTAGGCTGTTTCAATGACCCGCCAAGTTTGTCACATTTATTCCAGCAGCTCATGCCTCTTGAGCCTGAAGATGGTGTGTAATGAGCTCTCACTGCAAAATATTACATCTGTTTACTTGAAAGTAATTCTCATTGTGCTCAATGGAGTAAACTGAATCCTAAAATGTCAGAAAACTGATTTGGGTTTTAATGGCTAGATTGACATTGCATTGCCATTAGCCTTGGCAGCCTGTGTGGCTTTACGATACTTGCTCTGCCTGTTGTTTCATAAATGAACAGATTTGGACAAATTTAACAGAGGATTTCAGCGTTCCACAGGAAAGTTACACTTCAGAGCAAGATGGGTGGGGGGAAAATGCACACCTCTTGTTCCAATTTTCACCGGATCTATGATCATGTTGCTTTCTTGCCTGCTAATCCATACAGATCACCTTTATCCAGACGGATCTAAAGCTGATCACAGCTAGCTAGCTAATTAACATGATAAAAGCAATGGCAAGAAAAGAAATAGAAGAGCAATTCATTATTATTATTATTATTATTATTATTATTATTATTAGCACAACAAGATGAGTTCACAGCAGACAAGACGACTGTGCTGGCTGTTGTATTGGATCACATGTCGGACACTTCCCAAGTGTCTAAGGCTGTGTGATGTATCGGTGAATAATGAGTGCAAATCCCAGTAAAGTGGCCTTTTGCAGCTGGAAGATGGCAATTTTGTCAGTACCAGTTGTGTTTAAGTGCAGGCCAAGATCTTTAAGCACTGCACCCTATTATTATTATTATTATTATTATTATTATTATTATTACTATTATTATTATTATTTGAAATACAACAAGATGAATCCACAGCAGACACTCTACTGGCTGATGTATTGGATCACACGTCAGACACTTTTCAAATGTCTAGGACTGTGTGATGTAGTGGCGAATAATGCGTGCAGATCCCAGTAAGGTGGCCTTTTGCAGCTGGCAGATGGTAATCTTGTCAGCACCGATTGTGTTTAAGTGCAGGCCAAGGTCTTTAGGCACTGTACCCAGTGTGCCAATCACCCCTGGGACCACCTTTACTGGTTTGTGCCAGAGTCTTTGCAGTTCGATCTTTAAATCCTCACATTGTGTCAACTTTTCCAGTTGTTTCTCTTCGATCCTCTTGTCACCTGGGATTGCTACATCAACAATCCATACTTTGTTTTTTAACACGATTGTGAGGTCAGGAGTATTGTGCTCCAAAACTCTGTCTGTCTGAATCCGGAAGGCCCAGAGTAGCTTGATGTGTTCATTCTCTGTAACTTTTTCCGGCTTGTGATCCCACCAGTTCTTTGTCACAGGCAGATGGTATTTGTGGCACAAGTTCCAATGAATCATCTGAGCAATGGTGTTATGCCTCTGCTTGTAGTCTGTCTGCGCAATCTTCTTGCAGCAGCCCAGGATTTGATCTATTGTTTCATCTGCTTCCATGCAGAGTCTACACTTGGGATCTGTCATCGACTTTTCAATTCTGGCTTTGCTGGCATTGGTTCTAATGGCTTGTTCTTGGGCTGCCAGAATCAGGCCCTCCATCTTCTTTTTCAGAGTTCCATTTATGAGCCACAGCCATGCTTTTTCTTTTGTCAGTTTGGCTCTCAATTTTCCCCAGGAACTGTCCATGGAGAGCCTTCTTTCTCCAGTTTTCTCTTCTGCTCTGGATTGTGTAATAATAATAAATAATAATAATAATAATAATAATAATAATATACCCTGTTTTTTCTCTCCACAAGGAGACTGACTATTCTTTGATGGTGATCTTAATGCTGCCTCTTCTTTGATGGTGACCTTAACAGATGGGTTAGTTATCCTTAGCACATATATAAACCCACATCAATTAGCATTCAGATCTGCATACACGAATCAACCCAAATTACTCCAAATGATGTACTTTCCCTCTCTTTAAAATGGGATCAACAAGGGCTATCAACAGTTTTGTTTTATGAATCTATATATGAAGGAATATCTTAAACAACCAGTGTGTATACATTTTGTCTTAATACATCATTAGAAAGACTTGTTAGTATGAATAACTAAAAGGCAAGAGAAAGGCCAGATTTCCTTTAACAGAAAATGCCATACCGGCTAAAAAGCAAACTCTCCAGAGGCCAGAATGCAGAGACATCTTGACTTCGGTACTCTGGTTTTGGGGTAAAATGATCCCTTCTTCCAGATACAACCAGTAGTCGGTGCTCACAGCAATACCCAGCAGCCCTAAACTGCAGACGGCAAACACGCTGCTGAGCAGAGTCAGGGCTTTCCTGCCACAAGTGCTCATTCCCAAAAGCATCAGGGCCCAATGGGAGGACAAAAGAGAACTCCTAAGCAGAGAGGAGAGAGAAAAGAAGAAAAGCCTGTTAGCAGAAAAAGTGGGCTCTGTTAAAGCTGTTTGCTAAAGCGCCATCCGCTTCTGTACATGCATCACTGGGCAAACAGCACAAAAAGACCCCCCCCCCCCCCCCTGATAAACTGGAAACACAAATGACTGCAACACTCTAGTATGTCCTTCAAGACAAGCATGAAGGATATTCACAAGGGCTTCCTGAACAGCATTTTCTAAGACGCATTTCTACATTTCAGCTTGTCTCCTTGTGCCAGAAGTAGAAACCAGCAGAGACATCTGTGTTTACGGAGTAGCTTTCTTCCCCTTCTCTTCCTGCCTCAGATATTTTACTCTGATAAAGCCAGGATACTATACAAGACTGTCTGCATTTATCTATTTGTCTGCATTGGGACAAATATCCTTTGTCCCTATGAGGGCTTCAGATATGGCAAGCAGAATGATTTTGAGAGTACTTTAATGGCCATGGCTCAATGCTAAGGAATCATGGGACTTGCCCTGGTGGCGCAGTGGGTTAAAGCCCTGTGCCGGCAGGACTGAAGACTGACAGGTCTCAGGTTCGAATCCGGAGAGAGGCGGATGAGCTCCCTCTATCAGCTCCAGCTCCTCATGTGGGGACATGAGAGAAGCCTCCAGCAAGGATGATAAAAATATCAAATCACCCGGGCGTCTCCTGGGCAACGTCCTTGCAGGCGGCCCATTCTCTCACACCAGAAGCGACTTGCAGTTTCTCAAGTCGCTCCTGACACGACAAATAAATATTGGAATTTTGCAAGCTCTCTCTCCCAAAGAATGCTGGTGCCCCACAAAACTACAACTCCCAGGAATCATAGCATTGAGCTTTGACAGGTATTGTGGTGTCAATCTGCATTAATTCTAAAGTGTAGATGCACCCTCAGACAACAAGGCCTATGAAAGAGCATATCTCACTATAATCCATAAAACAGAAGCCCCCAGTGGCGCAGTGGGTTAAACCCCTGCACTAGCAGGACTGAAGACCGACAGGTCGCAGGTTCGAATCCAGGGAGAGCACAGATGAGCTCCCTCTGTCAGCTCCAGCTCCTCATGCGGGGACATGAGAGAAGCCTCCGACAAGAATGGTAAAATATCGAAACATCCAGGCATCTCCTGGGCAACGTCCTTGCAGACGGCCAATTCTCTCACACCAGAAGTGACTTGCAGTTTCTCAAGTCACTCCTGACATGACAAAAAACCAAACTATAATCCACTACATGTTTTCATATGTAACTTTTCCCTGTAAAATGCCTTGCTGAAAATTCACCTAATTTTAAGAGAACATAAGATTATGTTCTCTTCTTTTTTTTAATTGTCCTGACCTTCTCACCATCATACTTTTTTTTTGCCCATAGAAAAGGCAGGTAAAAAGGAATGATTAGAATAGCTTCACAGCCCCCTTTGACAAGTGGCATTAAGTGTTCCCATCAGAAAGAACAGCTCGTGACTTAATTTTTCTGTAAATTGCTAAATGAAATAAGATTTAGACAGGAGGTCAAAAATTATATATCATGACTTAATAAAATGGTGAAACTGAAAAATCAAGCTTTGTCTATATATATATATATATATATATATATATATATATATATAGACAAAGCTTGATTTTTCATATATATTGAATATTTTCAAGCTTGGAATGGTTGAATTGGTGAAAGCAGAACCCATGGACAGTGTAATTCCATACTGTATTCTGTCTGCGAGATTGTGCAAGCCATCGAGGTCTCGAGCACTTTACTTCAGACAGAAAACTAAATGTTTCTGCAGAATCAGATCACCACGTCGCAAACAAGGTTTGAAAGTCTGCTGCCTTCGGCTCTGAAAAATCTCTGCTCAGCAGCTTCTTGATGCAATTGAGAAGATGTCGGGCTCAGCAGTACAAGAAGGCCAACAAATTATATTTCTTGTAATGTTTTGAGTCCTATCATTTCACTTCCAGCCAATTAGCCCTTTGTTGGCATTGGCTCAGGGACAAGCACAAAATGATTGCAAGCTCGGACATGGGTAACGTGCAGTGTGTGAACCACTTCTCTGTCCTGCCTTCCTCCGCCAGGACGCATAATTCTCTCCCTAGAAGGAACTGGCCATGCACGCTAGAGGAAAAAGAGTCGTCATGATATCATCGGCATTATTTATGAAGCACCTAAAAAACCAAGGTGCTGTACAAAGGACAACTTTTGAACGGCCTCTGCAGTGGCACCACGATTCTGCCTTAGCCCATAAAAGGACCAGACGTCTTGTTCATCTCAAATGTTTGAAATTAAAATTAATGCGGACACAGTACCAAGGTCACCACAAAGCAGAAACCACCTGCTTGAAATTGCTACCCAAGTTTTCAAATAGCTCCTTCCTCTGGACAAAATGTCTGAAAGAATACACCCAGAACAGGAGGGCAAGTAAGTGTGTGTAAGCTGACAAGCTAACCAGTAAATATCTGGTAACTTGCTAACAAGAAGGGAAGGCTGAAAGAGTACCTGGAAACATGGCAACTCTTCAACATACCATTGGCTCACCCAGGGGTCTTTCTGTGTTAGCTGTTGGCACCTCCTTGGCATCTGAATGCATCAAGTAAACTAGCACATGAGTAGCAGACTAGGTAATCTAGAAGAGATGCATCCACAAACTGGAAAAAAATTCTTTTGATGACCATATCTCCAAGAATTCCCCAGCCAGCATGGCCATAGCAGCAGGATGATAGTCCAAACTGGAAGTGTGACTAGATCAATTTATTTTATTTATTTCCTATATTTATACCTCACCCTTCTCACCCCTGAGGGGGGACTCAGGGCGGCCTCACAAAAAAAAGTCAACAGTATATTAAAAATATTTAAAATATATTAAAAAAGTAGTTAAAACAATTGATTAACACAGAATCCAAAATCTAGTCCGGGTCAAATCATTGCCGTGAGTGCTAAAATCTTCTTTCACTTGCTGCTCACTGATCGAACGCTTGGTCCCATAGCCAGGTCTTGATTTTCCTTTTAAAAGACAGGAGGGAGGTGGCCACTCTGCTGTCTCTGGGTAGAGCGTTCCACAGGTGGGGGGCTACTGATGAGAAGGCCCTGTCCCTCATCCCCACCAGTTATATTTGCAATGTCGGTGGGATCGAGAGCAGGGCCTCCCCAGACATCAAACCAGGGATGTCTGAAAAGCATGTACAATTGAGGAGAGCATCACAATCTACAGAAGTAGTTAGCAAACTACAGTTGGCTCTCTACATTTGCAGGTTTGATTTTTGCAAATTTGATCATTCATGGATTCGATTATAATGATATCTGTAGGAATCTCGATGTCTTTCAGTGTGACTTTATGGTTAGCCTCTCCCAGTCAAATTGGAGGATCCAGAGAGAGAACACCATTAGGTCCTCCAATGTGATTCTGTGATCAGCTTCCAGCAGATGTTGAGGACAGAGTCATGCTCAACGTCTGCTGTTCTCTTTGGTAATTTTTTTAAAGAAATTTCTTCATTTCACAGGATCCTCTACCACTAACACCAGCAAACATGGAGGGCTGACTGTATTGTGTTTCTGTGAGCATATTAGGGAGCCTCACTGGAAAGATTGGTTGTTCCCTGTTCGCCGTTCTTGTTTGGCACTCCACAACATTCATGGCGAAGGGAATTTTTTCTGTTGCTGTCTTTTGTAGAAGTTGATTTGTTTCGGCTGCCTGATAACACACCTTATGATGTCACCGAATTCTGTGCAACATGCTGGGATTTCTTGGCAGTTATGCCACGTGGGGAAGTGATTCCCTGAGGAGAGGATGCCTGCAAATGACTGGTCTAGACTACAGAGATTATCCTTTCATCTCCACAACTAGGAGTAAATTGACTTTTGCAGCAGAGCTGTCTCGGTGTCTCCCTGGGAAAGAGCAAAAGCAATCAACCTCAGTTGGAGAAGGTGTAGGTGCTGTAGTGAATCAGCTGCTGCAGTGGGTGGCAACGAAAAAAATGGAAATAGAAGCTGAAAGTGTAAAGGAGAAGAGAATGCAAGAGAGCCTGGCATCTAGTCTGATATATTTCAGATACCTCTAGTCAGAATTAAAGAACTTTTAACTGAGGTAAGATTAGAAAGAGACATGCACAAGAAATGGAAAAGGGGGGAAATCAACAGAGAGGAATTCAAGCAAATAACTAACATTATATTGTCGAAGGCTTTCATGGCCAGAATCACTGGGTTGTTGTAGGTTTTTTCGGGCCATATGGCCATGTTCTAGAGGCATTTCTCCTGACGTTTCGCCTGCATCTATCGCTTGCATCTATGACAAGCATCACTACATCTGAGGATGCTTGCTATAGATGCAGGCAAAACATCAGGAGAAATGCCTCTAGAACATGGCCATATAGCCCGAAAAAACCTACAACAACCCAATATAGGGCATTATTTTGTTATACAAAAAGTAGCCAAACTCAAATGAAAGCAGAACTGTAGAAGTGGAGGATGGGATGTTTCATTCTCACCTGGATACAACTCGAGCAAAAGTCCTTCCCCCAAAAGCTGCCATTTTCATTTCAGGTGAACTTATCTTATGGAGCTTCCCAGCCCAGAAATGGAAATAGCAGCCTCAGAGATGAGACTTTTAAAAGAAAGGAATAAAAAGAGTTACTCTACATATTTGTATACAAGTCAACCTCATGTATAAATTGACCTCACGTAGAAGTCAACGTCAGGTTTAAGTCAAGAGAAGGTTTTGGGGCCAAAATTATGGATTTTGATATGACTAGTTGACAAGTTGAGGGTTTTTCTGTAAAGAGGGGAAAGCACCACTACTTCCTCATGGTGCCAGCATTATTGATATTTTTCTGCACAGGCATTTAGTAATTCCAGAAACAGCACTATGGATGAGACAGTAGCTTCTTTTAGGTTTTCCCAGGTTGGACTAAGCTCCCTCCTTTACTACTGTGTTCAGAGAATCGATATTCCCTTTTTAAAAAATAAGAGTTAATTTACAGTAGCTCCATTGAGCTATAGATACATCAACCTAGATTTTTACAGTTGATTTTTTTGACATTGTTAGACTTACACACGAGGATATACAGTATGTCTAACTATTAGCTAATTGAATTCACATAATTAACAGCAGTCTGGCTGGCCTAAAGTAGGTCATCTTTAAATGTGAACAAAAATGGGACAAATGTGAAAATTGAATACTGGAAAGGCAACCCATGTTGAGAAGCAGAAAGGCTCAACAAAAAAAATGTTCACATCTCCACAAAGGTACTGTCAGAGCTTCTAAGCAGATAAAAAAAAAAGAGATTTCTAAATGCTAGGAGGTTATTTTTTATTTTTTACCCAGGTCAAAATTCAGAACATACGGGAAGAGAAAAGTAAGGAGGTCAAGACCAATTGTTAACTCTTGTTCTCAACCCAAATTACAGCTGCCACAAGGAGCAGAGAAATAAAGGTGATCTCAAATCAGGTCATTGGATGAACCATCTCCAGTGTAATGTTAAATTAATAGCAAAACAGCACTGCAGATGTGACATGCTACAACAAGGGAGTTTGGGGTGGGTATGCTTAATTCAAAGGCCATGCCTGTTTGGTAGGGAATCCTCAGGCTGCCGAAGCCATGACACAATTGACAGGAAGATCGTAGGCTAGATATAATTCTTGGGCTCTTTCGTCCATCATCTGGGTCTAATTCCAAAGGGAAGGATAGTTGAGATGACATTATGTAAGATGTTCTTGAATCACACGTGAATAAAACAGCAAAGAATCAACTGACAGTTGATAACACTTGGATCGCATTCCTAAACAGAGAAGGGAAGTGATTAATTTGAAAGCGCAGAGCAGGCGGAGGTGGAATTGGTTGCTGCCAAACACCTTGTTTATGAAATTTGCAAATCTGGAAGGTCCCAAAACAATTCTAATGTTCCAGAGTCTCAAGAATTTTCTGTTCCAACTCAGTGACCAACAAAATCTTAGTTAGAGGTTGGAAACATTATTATTTTGTGCCATAATTCTCCGAAATATATGTCCCCCTGGTTATCATGGCCAGCTATCATGCTGGCTGGGAGATTCTGGGACCTGTAGTTCAAGAAAGTAGTTTTCCCCCTAAGATCTGATAGTAGCAGCAATTGTTCCTTCATACAATTCACCCATGGATCTATCCATTTAACTAGAGCAGGCATGGGCAAAGTAAGGCCCGGGGACCAGATGCAGACCACTGTGTGCTTACCTCAGGACCTCCTCTTTTTCCCTATCCTCTCGGCATAAGGTTGCGGTATCCTGCCACATCCTTATGCAGAAAGGACGGGGGGGGGGGGAGGCACACAGCAGCTGAGAGACCTCTTGAGCACTCTCAGCCACCACGTGTCTTGCCTTCGTCCCGGCATGTGTATGGTGTGAGCAGCCCCATCCTTATGCTGAGAGGACAACCTGAAGAAAGCACGTAGCAGCTAAGAGCAGTTCTGGAGTGCTCTCAGCCATCACCTGTCTTGCCCTCCTCCCACATAATGCCGAGAGGACAGCCCAAAGATCAGGGAAGGAGGATTGGGGTTGTTGCCGCATGTCTTGTTTTTCTCCCGGTGTAAGGATGGAGTGAGCAGCCCCCTCTTTATGCCAAAAGGACAACCTGAGGATAACCCAGGACCTCCCCCTCCCAGGCCCATCCCACCCACCACTTGCCTAGCTCCCGGCCTGGCCCAGCCCTCTTGACCATACCCATAATGAGGCCCCAAGGCAAAAAAGTTTGTCCGTGCATGAACTAGAGCAGTGTTTCTCAACCTTCCTAATGCCGCGACCCCTTAATACAGTTCCTCATGTTGTGGTGACCCCCAATTTTCATTGCTACTTCATAACTGTAGTTTTGCTACTGTTATGAATCGTAATGTAAATATATGATAAGCAAGATGTGTTTTCATTCAATGGACCAAATTGGGCACAAATATCTGATAAGCTCAAATCTGAATACTGGTGGAGTTGGGGTGGGGGGGTGGGGGGTAATTTTGTCATTTGGGAGTTGTAGTTACTGGGATTTATAGTTCACCTACAATCTAAGAGTATTCTGAATCTCCACCAACGATGGAATTGAACCAAACTTGGCAAACAGAACTCCCAGAAAATACTGGAAGGGTTTGGTGGACATTGATCAGGGTTTGGGAGTTGTAGTTCACCTACATCCAGGGAGCACTGTAGAGAGATCTGGACCAAACTTGGCACAGATACTCAATATGCCCAAATGTGAATACTGGTGGAGTTTGGGGAAAATAGACCTTGACATTTGGGAGTTGTAGTTGCTAGGAGTTATCGTTCACCTACAATTAAAGAGCATTCTGAACCCCACCAACGATAGAATTATTTATTTATTTATTTATTATTTATTTATTTCTTGCATTTATTGACCGCCCCTCTCAGCCCGAGGGCGACTCGGGGCGGTGAACAGCAACAAAGAAAGACAGTGTACAATAAATCACGACAATACAAACCTTCAATTCCCACACAGAGACCCCCATGACCAACAGAGAATACTATTTTCTGATGGTCTTTGGTGACCCCTCTGCAGAGGTGGCCCTAGGTAATTTTCAACGGTAAGCAAACAGTATTTTGGTGCCCCACCCCCCAACCAATCACTGATATATATTTTCTGTTCGTCGTGGGAGTTCTGTGTGCCATATTTGGTTCAATTCAATCATTGGTGGAGTTCAGAATGCTCTTTGATTGTATGTGAACTATACATCCCAGTAACTACAACTCACATATGTCAAGGTCTATTTTCCCCCAAGAGCACCTCAAGAGCACCCCTGGGCAAAATCAACTATACTGCAAATGCTTACTTTGCGTAATGAGTTGAGCCGCCCCTGCCCCTCTGCCACCTCCTCACGACCCCCCGAGTGGTCCCGACCCCCAGGTTGAGAAACACTGAACTAGAGTATCTACAGAATGCATTTTATGAGAAAATCATAAAAAAAACATATACAAAGAGAAAAATGATACAAGACCAGATAGGCATACAGTCATCAAAGAGGAGAACTCTTGGGTAAGACCCAAGCCATTCAAAATTACATTTCAGCACTCTGATGAAGTTGCAGATTAAGTGCAGTTCTACTTCTGCCTTCTTTCCGTTCTTAGCATTTGACTCTAGCCAAGCAGGAGCTTGCAGCTCCATCACTTGCAAATCCACCAGTTGTGACAAGCAACGTGACATTTTAAAACTATTTACATGTAAATTTTAGAGAAAATGTTGCTCTAAATACGCAGAAGCCATACAGATCATAAGAAAGAAAAATCTACTTGATCATGCTGTCTGCTTCAATGACTAATCATAGACCTCAAATGGAAAAAATTATTTTGATACTGTACATCAGGGGTCCTCAAACTAAGGCCCAGGGGCCAAATACCGCCCTCCAAGGTCATTTACCCGGCCCTCGCTCAAGATCAACCTAAGTCTGAAATGACTTGAAAGCACACTACAACAATAACAACAACATCAATCCTATCTCATCAGCCAAAAGCAGGCCCACACGTCCCACTGAAATAGTAATAAGTTTATATTTGTTAAAATTGTTCTTCGTTTTAATTATTGTATTGTTTTTAAGTGGGAGTTTTTTTGCACTACAAATAAGATATGTGCAGTGTGCATAGGAATTCATTCATGTTTTTTTCAAATTATAATCTGGCTCTCCAACAGTTTGAGGGACTGTGACCTCGCCCTCTGTTTAAAAAGTTTGAGGACCCCTGGTATAGATGTTTCTAATGTATTTTAGGGTGCTGAATTAAAAAAAAACACAGATACCAAACACAAACACAGCAAATTTAGTTTTTAATAAGTGTTTTGAAAGTCTTATCAGAAAACTTCCGTCCTTTCTTACTTTTACTCTTTACTCCCCAAATACATCTTGTTCAGTCACACATTGCAAAATTAAAACATTAAAGCAAGTTATTTTATTTTATTTTTTTGGGGGGGGGGGGGACTGTGCCAGAGTATATCATGCTGTTAGGGCAGCTTTTTCGTTTATACTCTAAGTGCTTACAGTCTAGTGATCTAGCAATCCCACTTTGCCTTGAGTGCTTTGTGTTTACCCAGGCTTTCCAGTGCTTGCCTCTAATGGCAGCTCTAGGCTAAGTGAATACTGAATAGGGGAAGGAAATCAAATGAAGAAAACTAGAATGAGGATGAGAGGTAAAGGACCTGATGGAAGAGAGGATGGGAAGGAGGGGACATGTCTGTCAACTGAGCTTTGAAAACTAGTTTTCCAAGGTCAGAAGGATGATGGATGGATGACAACCTGCATCATTCCAGATCCATTCCTATGACATTCCTTTAGTACTTTTGCTAAGTGATGCATTCCCCACTCCTACTTTCCAGGTGTCACATTTTATTTGTGCTCTCTGCATCTGAATTGGCTCTCTTTATTGAGCCTGTTTATTAGAGTTTACTACTCCATTTAATGTTCGATAGCTCATCAGCAGCATCCCATAAAAAAGAAGAAGCTATAATCCTTTACATGTCCACTTAAAGCCCTCATTAAATTCAAAACAAGAAGTTTATTCTACAAATGCCATTTGATTTCATTTTTTAATAATGTGTTCCTTTTCGCAACAAAGCATTAGTGATGGCAACAGATATTATCGTTGTTGAGTTTTGATTTTGTTGTCATTTGTCATGTTACACTATTACTGCTGCGTGTTTTCACTTGAAGAATTAGAATGTGCGAAATGTGTTTACACGGGAGACAAAACAGAACAGTATTTTTTAAAATGGAAACAAAATGGTGTTATTGGGGGACTCCTGTTCTACACCACAACCTTTGACTTGTGGGGTTCCACAGGGTTCCATACTGTCCCCCATGCTGTTTAATATCTACATGAAGCCGCTGGGTGAGATCATCCGGAGTTTCGGGGTGCGGTGTCATCTGTACGCAGATGATGTCCAACTCTGTCACTCCTTTCCACCTGCTACTAAGGAGGCTGTAGAGGTCCTGAACCGGTGTCTGGCCGCTGTAACGGTCTGGATGAGGGCGAACAAACTGAAACTAAATCCAGACAAGACAGAGGTACTCCTGGTCAGTCGCAAGGCCGAACGGGATATAGGGTTACAGCCTGTGCTGGATGGGGTCGCACTCCCCTTGAAGGCGCAGGTTCGCAGCTTGGGTGTGACCCTGGACTCATCGTTGAGCCGGGATCCCCAGGTTTCAGCGGTGACCAGGGGAGCATTTGCACAGCTTAGGCTCGTGCGCCAGCTGCGCCCGTATCTCGGGAAGTCTGACTTGGCCACGGTGGTACACGCTCTGGTCACATCCCGCCTTGACTACTGCAACGCTCTCTACGTGGGGCTGCCCTTGAAGACGGCCCGGAAGCTTCAGCTGGTTCAGCGCGCGGCAGCCATGTTACTAACTGGAGCGGGATGCAGGGAGCACACAACGCCCTTGTTGTCCCAGCTCCACTGGCTGCCGATTTGCTACCGGACCCAATTTAAGGTGCTGGTTTTGGCCTACAAAGCCCTAAACGGCTCCGGCCCAAAATACCTTTCGGACCGCATCTTGGCCTACGAGCCCACGAGGACCTTGAGATAGTCTGGAGAGGCCCTTCTCTCGATCCCGCCTGCCTCACAGGCACGTCTGGCGGGGACGAGAGAGAGGGCCTTCTCGGTGGTGGCCCCCCGGCTGTGGAACTCCCTCCCTGCTGACATCAGACAGGCGCCCTCCCTCATGGCCTTTCGTAAGGGCCTGAAGATGTGGCTGTTCGAGAAGGCATTTAATTAAGTGCTATAACAATGTGGTAAAGACGACTGGAATGGAACAAGGAATATGAGATTGGTTATGATTCTACTATGAGACGAAGCGGATTTTTAGTGTAACTCTGTAATTGTTGTATTGTTAATATGTTGTTGAAATTGCCTTTTTGTAAATTGCCTTTTTATATGTGTTGTACACCGCCATGAGTCGCCCTAAAGGGCTGAGAATGGCGGTTAACAAATGCATCAAATAAATAAATAAAATAAATAAAACATTAAACTGGCTGTGCAAACTTAGTCAGAAAAAGAAAAAAATATTCAGGTCCAGTCTACCATAAAGATGGCATGTGAAGGATTCACTGTTGTGTTGTTGTTGTGTACCTTCAAGTCGTTTTCAATCTATGGCAATTCTAAGGGAAAACTATCATGGGATTTTCTTGGCAAGCTTTCTTGTTGAAGTTTTTGTATTGCATTTCTGGGACCTTCCAGACAGGCCCAGGATTGGATGCCATGTTTTTTTTTTTTGCTTTAAACTGGATTATATGAGTCCTCACTGCCAAATAATCTGGGATAAACAGAAAACCTGGGATTATATCCTGGGATATAGGGTCTGTCTTGAAGGACCCTCTCTGAGACTGGGAAAATGTGACCTGCCCAAGGTCATGTAAAGAGTTTCATGGTTGAGTGGGGATTTGAAGCCTGATATCCAGAGCCTGAGCCCAACTGTCAAACCACTACACCACACCTATCCAATTATTATTTTTTGTCGTGTCAGGAGCGACTTGAGAAACTGCAAGTCACTTCTGTTGTGAGAGAATTGGCCGCTTGCAAGGGCATTGCCCAGGGGACTCCCGGATGATTTGATGTTTTATCATCCTTGTGGGAGGCTTCTCTCATGTCCCCGCATGAGGAGCTGGAGCTGATAAAAGGAGCTTATCCACCTCTCCCCGGATTCGAACCTGCGACCTGTCGGTCTCCAGTCCTGCCGGCACAGGGGTTTAACCCACTGCGCCACTGGGGGCTCCGGCTATCCAATGGATGTATATGTTGTTTTTGTTGTTGTTTGTCTTCAAATAATTTCTAACTGATGGCAACATGAAACCGAACCTATTACAGAGTTTTCTTGGGCTGGGAGTATGTGCCTAGCCCAAGAGATTGAACTGTGGTCTCCAGAAGCACAGTCCCAACATGCAACATTGCTCAGCTATACCACGTTTTAGTCATGTTTGGACATTACAGCACTAATAAAACCTCAACGGTTTTTGTCCCCAGAGTATATTTCCCAACCTGTATGAAGGTCTATATTTATGACCCTGTTCTTTTATGAGTTTCTCCCCGACAAACAATCTTCTCCATCCCTATCTCATCCTGATTTGAGTATTTTTAGTATCTTAGTTTTTATCTTGCACATGCAGCCCACTCATTATTATTTTATTTTATTGTGTATGATTTTGCTTTATCATTTTTTGTACTCATATGTTGTATGTATTTTACTGTGTTGTTATTGTGTTTTGGTTTTACTTTATTGTAATATGTTATTTATTATTTATTTATTTACTACATTTGTAGACCGCCCTTCTCAGCCCTAGGGCGACTCACGGCAGTGTACAACATATAAAACCAGGTACAATTTCAACAAAGCAATTACACATCAACAATAAACAACAGCACTATCAATAATACAGTTACACTAAATCATTCGCCACGTCTCATCGTTGAATCACAATCCGAATCTCATTATCCATGTTCCGTTCTAATCGTCATTGCCAATTGTTGCAGCACTTACACAAACGCCTTCTCAAAGAACCACGTCTTTAGTCTCTTGCGGAACGTCATGAGGGAGGGCGCCACTCTGATGTCCACAGGGAGGGTGTTCCACAGCCGGGGGGCCACCACCAAGAAGGCCCTATCCCTAGTCCCCGCCAGGCGTGCCTGAGAGGCGGGCGGGATCGAGAGAAGGGCCTCCCCGGACGATCTCAAAGTCCTCGTGGGCTCATAGGCCGAGATGCGGTCAGACAGGTATTTTGGGCCGGAACCGTTTAGGGCTTTGTAGGCCAACACCAGCACCTTGAATTGGGCCCGGTAGCAAATCGGCAGCCAGTGGAGCTGGTACAGCAAGGGCGTTGTGTGCTCCCTGCGTCCCGCTCCCGTTAGTAACATGGCTGCCGCGCGCTGGATATGTTGTTGGGCTTGGCCTCATGTAAGCCACCCCGAGTCCCCATTGGGGAGAAGGTGGTGGGGTATTAAATAAAGATTATTATTGTATTGTCGAAGGCTTTCATGGCCGGAATCCATGGGTTGTTGTAGGTTTTTCCGGGCTATATGGCCATGTTCTGGAGGCAATTTTGTTCCTGAGGAGAAAAATTGCCTCCAGAACATGGCCATATAGCCTGGAAAAACCTACAACAACCCAAAGATGATGATGATGATGATGATTATTATTATTATTATTATATCAAACTTTTCAAAGTAAGCAAAGGTCCTTGAAGAATATTTTTGCCATTCCTTTCAGAATAACCCAATCCTGTACACACGTAGCTGGGATTAAGTCCCACTGAACTCTGCAGAGACACATACAGAGTTGCACTGCCAGTGCGTCTGGAGTTTGCTTCTTTTAAATGTTAAGACGCCATGCTCTGCTCATTATTTTAAAAGAAAAACAAAAAGTTATTTTTCATGTTCTTCAAGCCATTCAGCTGAATGCAACATGGCAGATTAAAACCTTCTGGATGTATTTTCTCTTCTTGGATTCATAATATATTGAACAAGTTCTAGTTCTAGAAAAGAGCCGCTCCAGGCATCCTGCAAATTTGCTTTCCCCCGGTGAACTATGACTTAAATATTATCTGTGTAACAAAACCTTATCTAGGTCAAAGCCTAGGGATTACACAAAGTGCAATGAAAATTTTACCAGTCCAACAGACCTATTATTATTCTTATTATGGAGTTTGGAAGGAGGGTCCAGCAAGCTCTCTGTTTGCCTTTCAGTGTTCTCTCTGGAGGACAGAACAGCAACGATGATTGTGAACGCACCAGGGCTTCCTACTCCTCTCCTGAAAGCCCCATCTCCACCCAGCAGCATCTTCCATCAAAGAGCTCTTTTACAAATTATCCCACCATGCTGAAAATAGCTACCTAGATGCCTGGAGCAGAATACAGACATATTTCCACATTTCTGGTGACCTTATTTTTTAAGGATATCCATCAGCTATAGTAGGAGGGATTGTACGAACTGTCAAAAATGCCAATTAATTAAGGGGGGAAGGGAGAGACAAAGCAACAAAAGACATGGTTCGAATTTCATTTCTGCTTTTGAAATGGGAGGTTCTTTTAACAGTACAGAAGGGCTTCACAACCTGTTTCAATCGTGAATTGCTGTTCCTGGAAGCTCTCAGGATAGTCAGTTCACTGTGTCTATATGGCTAGATCAGGGGCAGCTCAACCCATTAGGCGAAGTAAGCATTTGCAGTATAGTTGATTTTGCCCAGGGGCGTTCTTGATGCGCTCTTGGGGGAAAATAGACCTTGACATATGCAAGTTGTAGTCACTGGGATGTATAGTTCACCTACAATCAAAGAGCATTCTGAACTCCACCAATGATGAAATTGAACCAAATATCCCACGACGAATAGAAAATATATTTCAGTAATTGGTTTGGGGGAGGCGCCAAAATACTGTTTGCTTACCGTTGAAAATTATCTAGGGTCGTCTCTCATACCTTATTTGAAGTGCAAAACCATGTAAAAACAAAACAATAATTAAAATGAAGAACAATTTTAACAAATATAAACTTATTAGTATTCCAATGGAAAGTGTGGACCTGCTTTTGACTGATGAAATAGGATTGTTGTTGTTGTTGTTGTTGTGTGCTTTCAAGTTGTTTCAGACTTAGGTTGACCCTGAGTGAGGGCCGAGTAAATGACCTTGGAGGGGCACATCTGGCCCCTGGGCCTTAGTTTGAGGACCCCTGACCTAGATGATGGTAGGATCAGCCCTACCTAGACCATTCCCATCCATTCCCTGGTGGCACAACAGGTTAAACCCTTGTGCCAGCAGGACTGCTGACTGAAAGGTCAGTGGTATGAATCTGGGGAGTGGGGTGAGCTCCCATCTGTCAGCTCCAGCTTCCCATGCAGGGATGGTAGAACTTCTGGGAGTCCCCTTGGCAATGTTCTTGCAGACAACCAATTCTCTCACACCTGAAGCGACTTGTAGTTTCTCAAGCCACTCCTGAGATGAAAAAAAAATCCATCCCATGAAGTTGTTGTCAAAGCAAATCTGGAATAGATGAGGGGGCACTGTGTACCATAAAAATCAGCAGGACCTTTAAAAAAATCCCTTGTTTTTGATACTTCCCTTTTTATATCTATATTTTAAATGTTATATCTTGAGAAAATACATGGAAATTAATCCTCTGTTAACATTGAATATTAAATTAGGTGTGAATTGCCAGGACCAAAGTAGAATGACATTCCTGCAGTCTCCCCTTTTTCCAAGTACACATTAGAGCTGGCGTCGCAACTCTCACTTAAACATCTGCCACCTCCTTTGCTAGGGACCCTGGTGCCAGCTGGGGAACAGACGTTTGGCAAGCGCAAGCCTTCTTGCCCTTCTTCTTCTTGATGAGAAGAACTATGAGAATGCTTTGCAGGCAAAAAAAGAAAATGAAAAGAAGCAGCTTGGAACAATTCCGGTATGCTGGCTGCCTTGATGCTGGGAAAGCTAAGCTGGGAAGCTGCTATGGATGTGTTTGCTTTCTTCATGGATTCCCTGTTTGTTTCGTGCCACAACATTCACTCTGCCACCAAATCTACACGTTGTATTCATGCTCCTCATGGGCCCCAGAGATCCTTCAAAGTAAGGAGCCCCCGGTGGCGCAGTGGCTTAAACCCCGTGCCAGCAGGACTGAAGACCGACAGGTCGCAGGTTCAAATCCAGGGAGAGGCGGATGAGCTCCCTCTATCAGCTCCAGCTCCTCATGCGGGGACATGAGAGAAGCCTCCCAGAAGGATGATAAAAACATCAAATCATCTGGGTGTCCCCTGGGCAACGTCCTTGCAGACGGCCAATTCTATCACACCAGAAGCAACTTGCAGTTTCTCAAGTCGCTCCTGACACGACAAAAAAAAAATCCTTCAAAGTTTCTGTTAATGGGGTAAAAGTAATGTGTGTCCTAAATTTCTAGCATCACTTCAAAAAATGTTGAGTTGATGCCTTCTCTCAGAATCATACATTGTGAAAGGTTTTTTGGAAGTCCCTGATAAATCCAGAAATCACATCAACAATAGACTTGAACCAAACTTGGCACAAATCCCCAGTATAACTAACTTTAAGAACTGGCAGCGTTTGTGGGGCAATGACAGAGGATGATGGGAGTTATAATTCACCCATTTACAAAATGCAGTCATGCTAGATTTGGACCATACTTGATGCACACACACATACACCATGACCAATTTTCAGTGCTGGTGGGGTTTGTGGGGGCTCAACCTTGGATGTCAGGAGTTGTTGTTCACCCACATCCGGAGAGCAACGATGGATATGGATCAAACGGGCCACACATATCCGTCATGACCAATTTCAACTACCGGTGCAATTTGGGAGCAACGACAGATGATTATGGGAGTTGTAGTTTAAAAGGTAAAGGTTGTCCCGACATTAAGTCCAGTCATGTCTGACTCTGGGGTGTGGTGCTCATCTCCATTTCTAATCCAAAGAGCTGGCATTTGGGAGCAACGACAGATGATTATGGGAGTTGTAGTTTAAAAGGTAAAGGTTGTCCCCTGACATTAAGTCCAGTCATGTCTGACTCTGGGGTGTGGTGCTCATCTCCATTTCTAATCCAAAGAGCCGGCATTTGGGAGCAACGACAGATGATTATGGGAGTTGTAGTTTAAAAGGTAAAGGTTGTCCCCTGACATTAAGTCCAGTCATGTCTGACTCTGGGGTGTGGTGCTCATCTCCATTTCTAAGCCGAAGAGCAGGCGTTGTCCATAGACACCTCCAAAGTCATGTGGCCGGTATGACTGCATGGAGCGCCTGTTGTAGTTTACCTATATCTTTATACATTTTCTAAAGGCACAAAAACCCAAAGCTAAACAAGGACTATTTCTGGGAATTGTCAGGGAGCTAAGTTAGTGCTTTCTATATTTTAGCGACCAGAATTGGGGACAGTTGTCCTGGTGACCTCTTCATCTTTCTCGATGCCATATATTGTCCTACATTGAACTTTCCTTCTTTGGAGAAAAATAGGGCGATTGAGAAGAATATTGAAAGTGGGACTCACACTTTCTTGGAATTCTTAATATTACTGAACATGGACAGAGAAGACACTGTACTAAGACCAAGTTTCCATCCATTCTAATAAGGACAAGATTCAGACAAACCTCAGAGCAATCTGAAGTTGTGGGGACAGGCAGTGAGTAAGTAGATGAGCCCCAAAACATGGATCAATGGATTAAAACTACAGGGGAAAAAGATTTCATCTAAACACTAGCCGTCCCCTGCCATGTGTTGCTGTGGCCCAGTGTGTGTATATGTGTTTTGTGTGTGTATATATGTGTGTATATATGTGTGTATATATTTGTGTATATGTGTGTTTGTGTATATATGTATGTGGCTTTGTGCATTCATTGTAATGTATTCTTTTGGTTTTTGGCTTTTTAAGTCTCTTCTGCTGTGTTTGTGATGGTCACTTGTTGGGAAGTTTGCCCCAATTCTTTCATTGGTGGCGTTCAGAATGCACTTTGATTGTAAGTGAACTATAAATCCCAGTAACTACAACTCCCAAATGCCAAGGCATATTGAGTATTCATGCCAAGTTTGGTCCAGATCCATCATTGTTTGAGTCCACAGTGCTCTCTGGATGTAGGTGAACTACAATTCCCAAACTCAAGATCAATGCCCCTCAAACTCTTTGAGTGTTTTATGTTTTTCATGGGAGTCTTGTGTGCCACGTTGGGTTCAATTCCATCATTGGTGGAGTTCAGAATGCTCTTGGATTGTAGGTGGACTATAAATTCCAGAAACTACAACTCCTAAATGACAAAATCAATTTTTTGGAGTGATAGTCACTCCTTGGGTTAGTAAATGTCTGTGGCCAAATTTGGTGGCAATTCATCCAGTTGTTTTTGAGTTATGTTAATCCCACAAACGAACATTACATTTTTATTTATACAGATTAGGAAGAATTTCCTGAGAAAGGAATGCAGTGGAGACACCTTTTCTGGAGGTTTTAAAGCAAAGGCTAGATGGCCATTTGTCGGGAGTGCTTTGAATAGATATTCCTGCATGGCAGAAGGGGGTTGGACTGGGCGGCTTTGGGGTCTTTTCCAACTCAAGAACTCAAGGTTTTGTGTGAGAGTATGTGTGCACAATATTTTGCTTCCTAAGCCAGTCTGAACTCTGCTCCTTTGGGGCTGGGCTGTCCCTGACCACGCTAGATACAGAGAAATGCACTGAATGGGAAATTGAATAGATCATGAATAGGCCACTGGATACCATATGGTGTATACAACTCCGGCCCTGTTTATCTTTCACGTCGGCGCTGCATTTCCGTATCTCCAGACTTACAGTCAAGAAGACAAGACAAGAGAAATGCTTCAAAACTGAGTTTACTTTGTTCACTGTGGACAGGCATGTAGCCGGGGGGGGGGGGGCAACAAAACGTCTCACAACACAAGGAGTGACCATCACTCAAAAAAATATGATTTTGTCATTTGGGAGATGTAGTTGCTGGGATTTATAGTTCACCTACAATCAAAGAGCATTCTGAACTCCACCAACGATGGAATTGAACCAAGTGTGGCACACAGGACTCCCATGACCAACAGAAAACACTAGAAGGGTTTGGTGGGCATTGGCCTTGAGTTTGGGAGTTGTAGTTCACCTACATCCAGAGACTACCATGGACTCAAACAATGATGGATCTGGACCAAACTTGGCACGAATATTCCATATGCCCAAATATGAACACAGATGGAGTTTGGGGGAAATAGACCTTGACATTTGGGATTTGTAGTTACTGGGATTTATAGTTCACCTACAATCAAAGAGTGTTCTGAACCCCATCAATGATAGAATCGGGGCAAACTTCCCACACAGAACCCCCATGACAAACAGAAATACTCAAGGACATCCAATCTAACTCCCTTCACTAGGGCAGGAAAACATAATCAAAGCCCTCCTGACAAAGAGCCATCCAGCCATAGATATAGATATATGATTCACACAGAGAGAGATATAGTATCATAGATTCGAAAGGGACTCTTAAAGAAGGACAATTGTATGTTGCATATTCCAGAGTGGGCAAACCAAACAATCTCCACATCAACACTGACAAAGAAACAGCAAGAAACACTGTTTACCCACAAGCATAAAGACATCACATATATTAGAAACCAACACTTTCTCATTACTTTATTTTCTAGATCAACAGACTGGGCCACCGCAATGCATGGCAGGGGACAGCTAGTAATAGTAGTAATAATAATAATAATAATAATAATAATAATAATAATAATAAACATTCCAATAAACACAATCACAATAGAGATGACAATGGGTGGGCCACATATTCCGAATAAAAATAGTTAACCAACTATGATGAGATAAGATAGGAGCAGGACGTTTAAATGGAACTCATAAAACACACAGAGTTGTGAAGCAGAACATCCTATTTGGAGGGCACGAACTCCATTCGCAGAAAACATTGAGGGGGTGTAAAATATAATGCTGTGCACCTACTCACCAAAGGCACAGTGGAAAAGCCAGGTTTTGAGGTTCTTTTTCAATGCTTCTAGTGAAGGGGATTTCCTGATCTCCCCAGGTAAAGAGTTCCAAAGTCGGGGAGCCACAGAAGAGAAGGCTCTCTCCCTTGTGCCCACAAGATGAGCTTGTGAGATTGGCAGAGGCGAAAGGAGGACCTCCCCTGAGAAACGAAGGGCCCGGGTTGGTGCGTGGAGTGAGATACAGTCACGAAGGTAGGCAGGTCCCAAACCATTTAGGGCTTTATAGGTGATAACCTGTATCTTGAATTGGGACCGGAAAATAAATGGCAACCAGTGGAGCATTAGATGCAAGTGGGCTGCAATGTATGAACGCTTATGTCAAATAAAAAAATGTGTGAGTCTCTTAAAAAGCCATGAGACGTTTTGTAGTGCAAAATCAAAGAAGCATCTTCCCAAGTTGATTTGGTTCAAAGTCACGCTGCACAGAGCCACCCTTTTCATGCAGCAGAAGATATCGGGTGCGAAATTCTTCCATCACTCTCCTAACCTTGTCTTAGTACCAATGTAGGCAACATGTCTGTGTTAGCCTTGTACTTAATTTAAACCGTGATGCAACAGCGTGAAACATTTCCACCCACAAAAGAGTCACAGTTGTCACTAAAATTAGCCCAAGTATGTGAATTCAAAGGGAGAAAAAAAACATGGAAACAAAAGAGACTTTGGACAAATAGTGCTGTTGGTGGCAAGCTGTTGATTTTCCTGAAAGAAAGGGGAACCATTAGCTCTGCTTATACTTACCTTTATAATGTCTCAGGCACTTGGCTTTTCAAAAGACACCTGCCAAGTGGGGAAGTACTCACAGCAGATGTACTTACTCACTGGGTCCCATAATGACTACCAAGCTCCTAATAGGAGACATTCCCCAGCAAGACTTGGTTTAGGGGTGGTGAAAACTGTTAGTGATGGAGGTAAGCTTAGTAAAGGAGAGAAGAATATCTTCTGATCCTAACAGGCGTCAAACTGCTTGCATGGGAAAGCTTTGGTTGTGTTGAAGGAGAACCAGGTGAGGAAAAAGCCAAAAAGCCATCTTAAAATGGCAAGGAGGGACTAACAGAGTCCCCTTCTACGCTGCCTTATAATCCAGTGGGTTAAACTTACCCTGTGCCGGCAGGACTGAAGACTGACAGGTCGCAGGCTCAAATCCAGGGAGAGCACAGATGAGCTCCCTCTATCAGCTCCAGCTCCTCATGCAGGGACATAAGAGAAGTCTCCCCACAAGGATGATAAAACATCAAAATATCCGGGCATCCCCTGGGCAACATCCTTGCAGACAGCCAATTCTCTCACACCAGAAGCGACTTGCAGTTTCTCAAGTCGCTCCTGACACGACCAAAAAAAAATCCAGATGATCATAGCAGATAATCCACATTCTCTGCTTTGAACTAGATTATATGAGTCTACATTGCCATATAATCCAGTTCAAAGTAGATAATCTGGATTTTATATGGCAGGGTAGAAAGGGCCCGAGAGAACCGTACAGAGCAGGGGTCCTCAAACGTTTTAAACAGAGGGCCAGGTCACAGTCCCTCAAACTGTTGGAGGGTCGGATTATAATTGGGGAAAAAATGAATGAATTCCTGTGCATACTACAAATATCTTATTTGTAGTGCAAAAAAAACCCAAACAATTTAAACAATACAATAATTAAAAGGAAGAACAATTTAAACAAATATAAACTTATTCGTATTTCAATGGGAAGCGTGAACCTGCTTTTGGCTGATGAAATAGGATTGTTGTTGCGTGCTTTCAAGTCGTTTCAAACTTAGGTTGACCCTGAGTGAGGGCCAATTAAATTACCTCAGAGGGCCATATTCGGCCCCCGGGCCTTAGTTTGAGGACCCCTGGAATAGAGCATGTTTCCTAAACTGACACCTCCCAGACCTCCCATCATCCCCACCATTTTAGACAATGGATGGCACAATGGGTTAAAATCTTGTGCCAGAAGGACTGAAGACTGACAGGTCAGAGGATTGAATCTGGTAAGAGCAAGGATGAGCTCCCTCTGTCAGCTCCAGCTCCCCATGTGGGGACATGAGAGAAGCCTCCCACAAGGATAGTAAAACATCAAAACATCAGGTGTCCCCTGGGCATTGTCCTTGCAGATGGCCAATTCTCTCACACCAGAAGCGACTTGCAGTTTCTCAAGTTGCTCCTGACACACACAGACACAAAAAAAGCCAAATGTAAGGGAGACAGGAGCTATACCCTGAAGCTCAGAGGGAGCTAGGATACTTTCCCCCTGCAACACTTTGCCTAGTTTGAAGGAAGATCAGACTTCGGGTGTATTTACACTGTAGAATTAATGCAGCTTGACACCACATTAACTGCCACACTAAATGCTATAGAATCCTGAGATTTGTAGTTTGGCAGCCATACCTCTTCAGCAGAGGAGGCTAGAAAACTGACAGAACTACAATTCCCGCAATCCCATAGCATTGAGCCATTGTGGTTGGAATGGGGTCAAACCACATTAATTCCACAGTGTAGGTGCACTCCATGAAGCAGAACAAGGTGAAAGGAACTAGTGGGAGAATCCAAGGTTGCTGAATGGATGCTTCAGGTGGCAAACCAGAAAGAGAAGCTGCCTGCTTTGCAATTCTAGGCTTCTTGTGGCTGGAAGTGTTCTGTATATTTTAATATGTATTTACAGAAATAAGTTTTAAACATGTGCATTTTATAGAATGTTTATGATGATTACATGTTTTAGCTATGTTGTAACATGTCTTAAGGAGAGGTGGGTAAGAAATAATAATAATAATAATTATTATTATTATTATTACTACTAGCCATCCCCTGCCACTCGTTGCTATGGCCCAGTCTGTGTATATGTTTTGTGTGTGTTATATGTGTGTATGTGTGTGTATATATGTGTATTTGTGCGTTTATATGTGTACATGCATACTGTGTATATGTGTGTATATATGTGTGTACATATGTGTGTATATATATATATATATATTTGTGTTTTTGTGTTTATATGTGTACATGCATATTGTGTATTTGTGTGTGCTTGTCTATATGTCTATTTGTATGTATGGATATGTACATGTGTGTGCATGTGAATATGTATATATGTATGTGTGTGCATGTGTGTATATGTGTGTATTTGTGTGTGTTTGTGCATATATATATACGTATGTGTGTATATGAATGTGTGCATGTGCATATGTATATGAGTGTATGTGTGCATGTATATATGGTGTATTTTTGGGGGTTTTAAAGTCTGTTCTGCTGCGGTTGTGTGTGGTGTGTGTGTGTGTGTGTGTGTGTGTGTGTTTTATGGGTGATAGACATTCGTTGGACTGTTAGGTGTGTTGTGTCCAAATTTCATGTCAATTCGTCCAGTGGTTTTTGAGTTATGTTAATCCCACAAACGAACATTACATTTTTATTTATATAGATTAACCATAAAGGAAAGATTTTTCAATAGTGCCCACAACTGCCAAAGTGAAATGGCAGTCTTGAGGAGTAGGTAGATCAGAATTCTCTTTGTGCTATTCATATTGGCCAAATTAAGGGATGCTTATGACAGTGGCCTTAGACAATTTACAACAGCTTGGAGGTGTGCATACACACACACACACACACACAATCAACATTTGCAGTGCAATATGCTTCAGTTCACTGATTCCAGCCTTTCCAGTGCATGGCATGATTTTCTATGTACCTCGCTTAACAATGAGGTCACATATTTGTTGATAAGGCTGACTGACCCAAATTCCCATTATTCTCCTAAAAGAGCCCATGGCAGCACTCATTGGTAGCCAGTGAACTCCCCAGTGTAAAGGCTCCCTTCTGGGGTTTGGGAATGTCAAGTGATGGGACTTCATAGGTCACTATATACCAAATGTCAGTGTAGGTTAGGCTGCAAATGTTCCTTTCCCTTCTTGACATCTTTAAAATGTGTATGTGTAGTGTAAGGAAGGAAAACAGAGCAAGCATGTAACTTCACAATTCAAGTTGAGTATCTCTTATCTGAAATCCCTGTGATGAGAACTGTTTGGATTTTGGAATATCTGGACTCCCGTATATATACATAATGAGATACATATCTTGGTGATGGGATAGATATGAAATTCATTTATGTTTCATATACACTTTATATACATAGACAGAAAGTCATTTCCTACAATAATAATGTTATGCATGAAACAAAGGCTGGATCTACGCTGCCCTATATCCCAGGATCTGATCCCACATTATCTGCTCTGTGTGTGTGTGTGAGAGAGAGAGAGAGTTTGTGTGGAGCAAATTGAGAAACTGCAAGTCTCTTCTGGTGTGAGAGAATTTACCGTTTGCAAGGACATTGCCCAGGGGATGCCTGGATGTGTTACCATACTGTGGGAAGAAGAAGAAGAAGAAGAAGAAGCAGCAGAAGAAGAGGAGGAGGAGGAGGAGGAGGAGGAGGAGAAAAAGAAGAAGCAGCAGAAGAAGGAGAAGGAGAAGAGGAGGAGGAGGAGGAGGAGGAGGAGAAAAAGAAGAAGAAGAAGGAGAAGGAGAAGGAGAAGGAGGAGGAGGAGGAGGAGGAGGAGGAGGAGGAGGAGGAGGAGGAGAAGAAGAAGAAGAAGAACTTTATTTTTCTACCCCGCCTCCATCTCCCCAAGGGGACTCGGGGCAGCTTACATGGGGCCAAGCCCAGGCAACATACAATTAAAAGCAAAACAACAGCAAGTAACAAATTAAAAAGACACAAAACAGCATAACAGTAATAAACAAGCATCAAGCAACAGCAACCCAAATTTTGGAGGGGGGAAGGAGGCCAACATACAAGATGATTAAAAGGTAAGTAGTTCAATAAGGTGGATAGGAATATAACAGGCACAGGAGATATCATGGAAACAGAGCTATTTGACAGGAACAGGATCATCTCAGTTTAACATACATATATGAATAATGATGTAATATAGGAATTCAGGATAAATAGTGAAAATAGATCACAGTACAATCGTTTGTCATAGGGGTCATCAGTCGAAGGCACAACGAAACATTCACGTCTTTAGTTCCTTGTAGAACATGGCTAGGGAGGGTGCCTGCCTAATCTCCCTGGGGGGGGGGGGGAGTTCCAGAGATAGGGGGCCACCACCGAGAATGCCCTCTCCCTCGTCCCCACCAATCGCGCCCGAGACAGGAGCAGGAGCGAGAGAAGGGCATCCCCAGAAGATCTTAAGGACCGTGTGGGCTCGTAAGGGAGGAGGCGGTCACACAGATAGGCAGGTCCTGAACTGTTTAGAGCTTTATAGGTAATGACCTGCACCTTGAATTGGGACCAGAAACTTATCGGCAGCTAGTGGAGCTGTTTAAACAGGAGGGTTGACCACTCCCTGTAACTTGCTCCAGTTAACAATCTGGCCGATGATCTTTGAACCAGCTGTAGTTTCCGAACCTTCTTCAAGGGCAGCCCTACATAGAGTGCATTACAGTAGTCCAATCTTGAAGTAACTAAGGCATGGACCACCATGGTCAAGTCAGACTTCTTGAAGTATGGTCACTGCTGGCACACAAGTCTTAACTGTGTAAAGGCCCTCCCGGCCACCGCTGACACCTGAGCATCAAGTGTCAGCGCTGAGTCCAGGAGGACCCCCAGACTGTGGACCTGTGACTTCAAGGGGAGTGTAAACCCGTCAAACACAGGTTGCCACCCTATACCCCGTTTGTCTGAACGACTGACCTGGAGGACCTCTGTCTTGTCAGGATTCAATTTCAACCTGTTGGCCCTCATCCAGCCCAACACAGTGGCCAGGCACTGATCCAGGATCTGAGGGGCTTCTCTGCTTATCCCAGATTATCTGGCAGTGTAGACTCATATAATCCAGTTCAAAGAAGATAATCTGGGATCATGTCCTAGGATATAGGGCAGTGTAGATCCAGCTAAAATTTCCGTATGCTGAATGATCAGGAAACCAAGGTGTTAGCCACCTATGACAATGTTGGATTTTGGGGTGTTTGGAAAAGCCAGATAAGGGGTGCTCAATCTGTACTCAGCAAACCTGTAGCATCTATGTGTATACATTCAATTAAATATGGAGCTTAGATGGGTACAGAACTGACTACTGGGCAGTCCATGGCACAGTCTAAGTGGGCATGGAAAGTGGTAGACAACTGCCCAACCTTGATAGATGTCGAAGAGTGGCCCTCTTTCTAAGCCCAGACTTGCTGAGTGCCAGGCTGTTTCTCCCACCCACCACTTTAGCCGCTCCTGTCTCAATGTAGATATATTAAATGGTTGCTATAGAGAGCAGCTTGAATCTGTGACAGCTATTTTAAACATGCAACACAACTTGTCTAAGAAGGAATTTGGGAGCATAAAGGCAGCAGAAATAGCAGCAACAGCCATTAGGGAGTTTCAGTAACCATGGCCATCACTTGACTCTTTTGCAGCTAGTAGCCATAAGACTTTCATTTTCCCTGTCATCCTTCTGTTCTCGCTTTTCTCATGTAGCTGTTTTTTGTTAAAGTTACAAAGAGATCATTTTGTGCCAAATTTTTAAGGATGACACACTTCCATATGGTGCTTTTGGCCAAATCTAGAGTAGAAAGTCAAATGACTTGGAGAGGTTTGGTGAGGAAAACAGCACTCCAAGGTACCAAGCTTTGCCGGTAGTGAACGTGTAGCCCTTTGGAGCGACACAATTTCGTTTTTATACTCTAAAGCTTCCAGTTAATTGGTCTGTGGCTGAAACTACGACAAGGTTGTGATCAGTGATTAAGATGTGAAGAGCAACTCAGAAGAGGGCAGCGCTTAGCGAGACACAAAGCTGCCTGTGGGAATTGGGGAAAGCGGGTAGTGGATCTGCCAGCTGGCAAGCTGTACGCAAGGTGTTTCTAGTGGGCACACACATTGAAGGGTTGGCTCATAAACAGAACATATTGAGGTCTCCTGATTTTCCCTTTCCCTTCAGGTCCAGCCTAGGCATCCCTAGGAAGAGAATATAGGAAGAGAATCTCCTATATTTGTTTGAAATCTGCTGAGGGAAGCTGCAACACCAGGCACTGGGACTGTTGCACAGCTGGCTGGGAGTCAGCTGCATTAAGATCACTATAAAAGGTAATGAGTTCAAAGCCAGCCTGGATCAGAGTGAGCTTCTGACCAATTTGTGTAGTTTGCTGTCGACCTTTGCAGCCCAAAAGACAGTTACATCTCTCAAGTAGGAAACTTAGTTACTGCGTATGCGAGGAGGCTAATTTAACTAATTTACGATTGTCGCAACTCAGGATAGATTCACCTTGCTCAAGACACCACCACACACCAAGGCTGTAGGTCTTGTAGTTTATTGAGGAAAACAAAATCAAAACAGAGAAATAAGGATGCAAAAGTTCAATAGGCAAAACAGAGTCTTAAATGCAAAGGCAAAGTTCCCAAAATCCAGAGGCAAATAACATAAAGCATAGTCCTTCAGTATTGGTTAAACAAGAGTCCATGGCAGCAAGACAAGGTCTCCAAAAATCAGGATCAAAATCAAAGTCCCAAAGAGCCAGAAGCTTTCTACAAAAGCCAAGGTATTTCCACATAAGTTAACAGGGTATAAGCAACATTGGACTGACAAAGAAGGCCCTTCGATCAGATCATTAAATACGTTTTCCCAACATGAAAGCACTACGTTAACCTCTAGCTTCACGTTTGTTGGCAAGGGCCTGGTCACCCTGGGAACCAAGAGGAACTGAGTTCCCAGAAGGAGCTTCCACCTGGAGCTCCGAAGTTCCACTATCTTTATCTAAAACCACATTCCTTTCTCTGGGGAACAGAAATGTTGTCTCTTCTTCAGAATCAACAGTCTGCTTCATTTGTCTCACTAACCGGAACAGAAATCCGTAACCCATCATCCTCCTTGTCCTGAGGAAACTCAGGCTCAGAAAGCTCAGGCTCAGACTGAACCACAACAATAATGCCATAAAAATCTCCAGCAAGCATGCAAAGAATGAGGAAGTACTTCATCAGTGTCACAAATGGACGGTGGAGCAACAGCTCCCTTGGTGGCCAGAATACCCTCATCAAAAAGCTGGAATGTTAAATAACCTCTGTGTGTCTGTCTATATATGTTGTGTGTCTATGGCATTGAATGTTTGGCATGTACATTGTAATCTGCCCTGAGTCCCCTGCAGGGTGAGAAGGGTGGAATATAAATACTGTAAATAAATAAATAATAAATAAACATGGAACAGAAAAAAATGGTAGCAGAAGGAATGCTCATTCCAATACAAATGTATGGGCAATAAGGCCATAAGTAGGGCTAAGGATCCTAGTACTAACAGATTTCCTTCTGTGTCAGAGACAGACGTCTCTCAATAGCAGTCACTTAAAACATGTTCAGGAAGATGGTATTGTATTCTGTCTGCGTTCTATACGTTGCCTCCAGGGCAGCCTTTCAAACAGGCAATTTGTTGGCTATTGTCGTACACTGCCTTGGGACCTTCTGAGCGAAGAATAGACATGTAGGTCAATGGGCCTTATCAACAAATAACAAGCCACATAAGAGGAAATATAAAAGGAATGTACTAACAACATTTCCCTAATTGTGTATGTATACCCTCTTTGCAGCAAAGGTCAGATGTAACAGCTGATGCCCATATTTTGGATACTAATACCCTGGCCAAACTTTCAGATTGATATTAAATTAATATTAAATATTATTAAATATTATTAATTAATATTAATATTTCAGATTGATATTAAATTAATTTTGAACCAGTACTTAAAAAACAAAGCAGCTAACTGATAGTATCCCTGAATGTCAACCATGCTGGCAAAAACAACAACAATGAAAACAACAAATTACCATCTGTCAATTGCAAAGGGCCACCCTACTGGGAGCTGCACACATTATTTGCCGATACATCACACTTGGGAAGTGTCCAACGTGTGATCCAATACAACAGCCAGCATAGTGATCTTGTTTGCTGTGTACTAATCTTGTTGTGTTTCAAATCATCATAATCAACATCATCATCATCATCATCATCTTTATTTATATCCTGCCCTATCTCCCCAAAGGACTCACTTCTGAAACATATCACAGGTTGAGCATCCTTTATCTGAAATGTTTGGTTCCAGAAGTATTTTTAAAATTTGAAAATTTTCCCCTGATTTTGGAATATACATATTTGTATATACCTATTGATATACAGTAAGCCCTTGGTAGTTGCTTGGGTTTCATCCCAGGACTTGACACTGCATTGGTGTCCCTTCTTGTTATTCATTCGTTCAGTCGTTTCCGACTCTGCGTGACCTAATGGACCAGCCCACGCCAGAGCTACCTATCGGCCATCACCACCCACAACTCCTTCAAGGTCAATCCAGTCACTTCAAGGATGCCATCCATCCATCTTGCCCTTGGTCAGCCCCTTTTTCCTTCCATTTTCCCCAGCATCATTGTCTTCTCCAAGCTTTCCTTTCTTCTCATGATGTGGCCAAAGTACTTCATCTTTGCCTCTAATATCCTTCCCTCCAGTTGGGCTTTATTTCCTGAAGTATGGACTGGTTGGATCTTCTCATGGTCCAAGGCACTCTCAGAACTCTCCTCCAACACCACAGTCCAAAAGCATCTATCTTCCTTCGCTCAGCCTTCCTTATGGTCCAGCTCTCACATCTGTAGGTGACTATGGGGAATACCATTGCTTTAACTATGTGGATCTTTGTTGCCAATGTGATGTCTCTACTCTTCACTATGTTACCAAGATTGGACATTGCTCTCCTCCCAAGAAGTAAGCATCTGCAGTGATCTTTGCATCTAGAAATATAAAGTCTATCATGGCCTCCACATTTTCTCCCTCTATTTCTCAGTTGTCAATCATTCTTGTTGCCATAATCATGGGGTTTTTTTTTTAATGTTTAGCTGCAACCCAGCTTTTGCGCTTTCTTCTTTCTCCTTGGTTAGAAGGCTCAGCTCCTCCTCGGCCATCAAAGTGGTGTCATCTGCATATCTAAGGTTGTTAATGTTTCTTCCAGCATTTTTTACCTCAGCCTTGCATTCCTCAAGCCCTGCACATTGCATGATGTGTTCTGCACACAAGTTGAATAGGTTGGGTGAGAGTATACAACCCTGCCATACGCCTTTCCCAATCTTGAACCAGTCTGTTGTTCCATGGTCTTATTGTTGCTACTTGGTCCTTATACAGATTCCCTTCTATAAAATATGTTCTTTCGATAAAATAGCAAAATCAAGATTTGTCTTTTGGATAATTAAAATATTTTCAAGCCATGAATAGCCAAATCTGTAAATGCAAAATTTGTGAATATGGGGGACTAGCTATAATGAACTGTCTTGGAGGTGGGATCTAATTTTAAACATGAAATCCATTTATATTTCGTATACACTTTACACAAAATGTGACTGTACGCAGTATTTATAATCATTTGCGCATAAGCAAAATTAGTATATATCAGTGTGCCAAAGGGTTAATATCCCAGTCACTGAGACCACTTCCACACAGCTGTATAAAATCCACATTGAACTGGATTATATGATAGTGTAGTCTCAGATAACCCAGTTCAAAACAGATATTGTGGGATTTTCCACCTTGATATTATGGGTGTGTGGAAGGGCCCTCATATGGACAATTTTGGAGTATTGGAATATTTTAGAACTCCGGATAAGAGACGTTTTACCTGCACCTAACCTAAATGTATGGGTCAGGCCCATAGCCGAGGGGGGGGGGCTTGAGGGGCTTCAGCTACCCACCGAAATTCTCAGGGTGGTCCGTGAGAAGGCCTTACTGGTACATTATTTAAACTGTTACATTTATTTATATCATGATCTGATCACCAGCTCAATATATCCCATATGCATGGGGTTATTGGGATAATGATACAAAAGGTTAGCTAGGGTAGATCCTGAGCTCCCCTGAACCAAACTCAACCCCCCAAATTAAACTCAGCCCCCCCCCCCCCGAATCAAAAGCCTGGCTACGGGCCTGGTATGGGTGGTAGCTCCAAATCTTTCCCCTGCATGGATTTCAATTCCTCCTCCAAAATTAATACATACTTGGTAAAATGACATCCTCTGTGACAACAAAAATATGTCATGTCAAGCAGTAATGACAAGAGACCCCACTCTGTATCCCTGTTCCAACAGCTCAAATATTAATATAGGTACCTAACATGGAACAAAAAGTTAACATGTGGCTCTCCTGGGGGAACATTTTGAATGTGTTACTATGCATAAACAAATGATGTGGGAACTGAATGTTTACATGTTGAGCAGAACAGGGGAGAAATGTTTCCCTTCCATGTACACTCAAGCCCTATATCCCAGGATCTGATCTCAAATTATCTGCTTTAAACTGGATTATAGGAGTCTCCACTGCCAGATAATCTGGGATAAAATATAATCTGGGATTAGATCCTGGGATATAGGGGCAGCATGAAAAGGGCCTCAGGCAAAAGCAAATTTCTATAGCCATCCTCGGTAATACCTTTGTATCACTATGCAATATGATTTTTGTTCCTGGGTTATAAATGTCATTTCTTAATTGATTCTATCATAAAAACATGGAAAAGAGATATCATGCAACACATTTTGCTGTAGTTTTCAATGAATCTCTTGAGTCTCAACCAATTCAACATTACCTCTGAGGATGCTTGCCATAGATGCAGGCGAAACATCAGGAGAGAATGCCTCTAGACCATGGCCATATAGCCCGAAAAAACCTACAACAACCCAATTCAACACTGTTTGTGACAGACACAAAAACAAGGTTTCTGGAGTATAGCAACAACTTTAAAAGTAAGTAACAAACAATTAAACAGGACACAACACTTTCAAACCAGGAATGGATTTTTTTCCACATTTGGTTACATAGTGTAATAGATGATAGGAATTGGGAGCTCAAACCTTTTGGAAGGCCTCATTGGCAATGGTTTTAGATCTGTGGCTTTGTTCGTCTTGCAGCAAAAACTACCTAGTTCTTTCAAGCTTCTCTTTTCTACCTAGAAAGTTATATTTGCGTTTTGCCTCTAGCTAAGGACAGTATCAAATAACAACATATACTCTTTAAAAATGGAAGAAATAAATACTGTTCTATTATATTAACTATAGCACAAACAGAAACACAAGCACTGGACAGTCTCATTTGAATGCCCGAAGCCACATCCTACTTCACCACCTCTTTCATCCAACAACATTACATCCACTTTGCATCCAAGGCTCTCTAGTGCTGGATCTACACTGGACAGTATCCCAGGATCTGATCCCAGATTACTTGCTTTGAACTGGATAGAATCATAGAGTTGGAAGAGACCTCATGAGCCATCCAGTCCAACCCCCTGCCAAGAAGCAGGAAAATCGCATTCAAAGCACCCCCGACAGATGGCCATCCAGCCTCTGTTTAAAAGCCTCCAAAGAAGGAGCCTCCACCACACTCCAGGGCAGAGAGTTCCACTGCTGAACAGCTCATAGTCAGGAAGTTCTTCCTAATGTTCAGATTGAATCTCCTTTCTTGTAGTTTGAAGCCATTGTTCCGCATCCTAGTCTCCAGGGCAGCAGAAAACAAGCCTGCTCCCTCCTCCCTATGACTTCCTCTCCCATATTTATACATGGCTATCATGTCTCCTCTCAGCCTTCTCTTCTTCAGGTTAAACATGCCCAGCCCTTTAAGCCACTCCTCATAGGGCTTGTTCTCCAGACGCTTGATCATTTTAGTCGCCCTCCCCCGGACACATTCCAGCTTGTCAATAACTCTCTTCAATTGTGGTGCCCAGAATTGGACACAGTATTCCAATTGTGGTCTAACCAAAGCAGAATAGAGGGGTAGCATGGCTTCCCTGGATCTAGACATTATACTCCTATTGATGCAGGCCAAAATCCCATTGGCTCTTTTTGCCATTACATTGTTGGCTCATGTTTCACTTGTTGTCCACGAGGACTCCAAGACCTTTTTCACACGTACTACTCTCGAGCCAAGCGTCCCCCATTCTGTATCTTTGCATTTCATTTTTTCTGCCTAAGTGGAGTATCTTGCATTTGTCACTGTTGAGCTTAATTTTCCTCATTTTGGCCAATTATGTCTCTAATCCGTTCAGATCACTTTGAATTCTGCTCCTGTCTTCTGGAGTATTAGCTATCCCTCCCAATTTGGTGTTGTCTGCAAACTCGATGATCATGCCTTCTAACCTTTCATCCAAGTCATTAAAAAAGATGTTGAACAGGACCGGGCCCAGGACAGAACCCTGCTTATGGCACTCTGCTCATCACTTCTTTCCAGGATGAAGAGAAAGCATTGATGAGTACCCTCTGGGTTCATTTGCTTAACCAATTACAGATCCCCCTAATTGTAGTATTGCCTAGCCCACATTGGACTAGTTTTTTTGCCAGACGGTCATGGGGGACCTTGTCAAAAGCCTTACTAAAGTCCAGATACACTACATCCATGACATTCCCTGCATCTACCCAGCTTGTAAGTTTATCGAAAAAAGAGATCAGATTAGTCTGACATGACTTGTTTTTGATAAATCCGTGTTGACTATTAGCGATGACTGCATTAGTTTCTAAGTGTTTGCAGACCTAGGGAATAGGGCATCGTAGATCCAGCCTGGGTGAGAATGACAAATGCTTCCAGGAACTACAAATGGCCAGATCCCATAGGAAGAGTCGAGGCAGGTAAAGCATATCAAAATATTACAATTGTGTGGACCTTTGAGAAGGCCCTGAGGTTGCTCTAGGTCAATCCCATGATTTTAATATCAATTTTTTCCCTTCCTTCCATTCCATAACCTTAAGCTGAGCTTAGTTCGTATTGTTGTGAGCCTTCAAGGCAGATGCATAGCAACGTTTTCTGAAGATTTTTTGTGTGTGTATGTGTCAGAAGCGACTTGAGAAGCTGCAGGTTGCTTCTAGTGTGAGAGAAATGGCCATCTGCAAGGATGTTGCCCAAGAGATGCCCGGATGTGTTACCATCCTGTGGGAGGTTTCTCTCATGTCCCTGCATGGGAAGTTGGAGCTGACAGATGGGAGCTCACCCCACTTCCTGGATTGGAACCGCCAAGCTGAGCATGTGCCTTGCTCAAGGTCACACAGGCCCTACCCACACTGACCATTTCCTACAATTTCAAACAGGGATTGAAAAAAAGGAGTTTCATCGTGCAACTGATTTCACAGGAAATCCTGAACCAAGTTTGCGACTTGGATGGCAATGACACAAACCCACAGAGCGCTGATGCGACCAATGAGATTTCTTGCACAGGGTCAGTGTAGATGGAGCCTCGTTAGGTTTTCCTGGCCAAGCATAGATTTGAACACTGGTCTCCAGAGTCACAGCCCAATACACAAACCCAATACAATGAGGCCCCTTCTACACTGCCATATAAAATCCAGATGATCTGCTTTGAACTGGTTTATATGGCAGTGTAGACTCATATAATCGGGTTCAAAGCAGATTATGTAGCACCAACTGTAAACTGCCCTGAGTCGCCTGCAAGCTGAGAGGGACGGTATATAAACAAACAAACAAATAAATTAAATTAAATTAATTTGATAATCTGGATTATATGGCAGTGTAGAAGGGGCCCTTGTGTAGCTTGATGAAAAGTTCCGGAGAACTCCATAACTTTAGGGGCTTGGTAAAGAGGTGTCCCGAAAGAAAGGGTAGGACTTTTCAATGCAATATAGAACAAGAACAATGGAGTTGGGCCATCAAGTCAAATCCCCTGCCATGCAGGAAATTCCAATCAAAGCACCCCCAACAGATGGCCATCCAGCCTCTGTTTAAAACTCTCCAAGGAAGGAGCCTTCACTACACTCCAAGCTCTGAACAGCTCTTACAGTCGGAAAGTTCTTCCTAATGTTCAGGTGGAATCTCCTGTGCTATTAACCATAGACTTTAGATAGGCAGCAGTATCAGCAAGATCAGAGATATAGAGGATGCTTACTAACACAATGTGCTTGCTTACATTTCACCACCCTAGTTGGCTATGACTGCGTTCTCTTTTGTCCTTTGGAGGCATGCCACGCTGCTGAAACCTTAGCAAGCATCGCCACACTTGCAAGCTCTGGCACTCATTCCTCAAGGAAAGTACACCAGTCTCCATCATCCACATTGCCGGGGAAGACCCTCCATCCATGCAGCAGCAGGAGGTGGAGCTACCCAGTGCCCTTGGGATGCATCTCCACTGTCGAACAAAGGCAGTTTGAGCCCACTTTCACTGCCATGGTTCAAAATCTATGGAATAATTGCATTTCTTGTCTCAGAAGGTCTTGAGCCTTCTCCTCTGAAGAGAGTTGGTGCCTCCCTAAACTACAAATCCCTGGATTGTATAGTCTTGATCCATAGCAGTGAAAGAAGTCAAACCACTGCATTCACTCCACAGTGTAGATGCACCCATTGACTCTTGGGAGCGGGGGGGGGGGGGGGGGGGGGGGCTGCTGACAACAACAACAACAACAACAACAACAACAACAACAACAACACCTCCATCTAAGGCTTTATATCCCAGGATCTGATCTGCTTTGAACTGGATTATATGGGTCTACACTGCCAGATAATGTAGGTTAAGAAGATATTCTGGGATCAGATCCTGGGATATAGGTCAATGTAGATCCAGTCTAGGGCCCCTTCCACACAGCTGAATACAATCCCACATTTTCTGCTTTGAACTGGGATATATGGCAGTGTGGACTCAGATAACCCAGTTCAAAGCAGAAAATGTGGGATTCTCTGCCTTGATATTCTAGGTCATATGGCTGTGTGGAAGGGCCCATGGTTATCTGAGGCCCTTTCCATACAGCTGAATAAAATCCCACATTGTCTGCTTAGAACTTGAATATATGGCAGTGTGGACTAAGATAAACCAGTTCAGAGTAGATATTGTGGGATTTTCTGCCTTGATGTTTTGGGTTATATGGCTGTGTGGAAGGGCCCTAAGTCGCCCACTTTATCTGTCATGGCTCAAGGTTATGGGATCATGGGATTTGTAGTACTATTTGTCAGAGAAGGCTAACCTGGACAACTTTGGCTAGATCTAATCCCGAAGTATCTGCTTGTACTGGGTTATCTGAGTCCACACTCAGATAATGTGGGATTCCCTACCTTGATATTCTGAGATAGAGGGCTATGTGGAAGCCCCCCCAGGATCTGATCTGCTTTGAACCAGATTATATGAGTCTCCATTGCCAGATAATCTTTAGATCAGGGCATTGTAGATCCTGGGCTCTTCCATAACGCCCTATATCCCTGAATGTCAAGGCAGAAAACCCCACAATATCTGCTTTGAACTGAATCATATGAGTCTCCATTGCCAGATAATCTGGGATAAAGTTCAGCGATCCTGGGCCCTTCCACACAGCCCTACATCCCAGAATGTCAAGGCAGAAAACCCCACAATATCTGCTTTGAACTGGATTATATGAGTCTCCATTGCCAGATAATCCGGGATAAAGATCAGGGCATTGTAGATCCTGGGCCCTTCCAAACAGCCCTATATCCCAGAATGTCAAGGCAGAAAACCCCACAATATCTGCTTTTAACTGGGTGATCTGAGTCTCCATTGCCAGATAATCCGGGATAAAGATCAGGGCATTGTAGATCCTGGGCCCTTCCACACAACCCTATCTCCCAGAATGTCAAGGCAGAAAACCCCACAATATCTGCTTTGAACCGGATTATAAGAGTCTCCATTGCCAGATAATGTGAGATAAAGATCAGGGCATTTAGATCCTGTGCCCTTCCACACAGCCCTATATCCCAAAATGTCAAGGCAGAAAACCCCACAATATCTGCCTTGAACTGGGTGATCTGAGTCCACACTGCCATATATTCCAGTTCAAAGCAGATAATGTGGGATTTTATCCATCTGTGTGGAAGGAACCCCAGCCTTCCAAGAATCCATAGGGTTGAGCGATAGATGTGCGGTCAACCTGCCTTCCTACCACAGTGATGATGTCCACTCTGCTTCTCCGGGTCCGAACTTTCCAAGCCTCCCGGCCCCATTGGCTTCTTTGGAGTTCGGACTAAAACCCGGAGCGGGAACCTCCCTCCCTCTCCCTCTCCCTCTCCCTCCGCGGACTCTCACCTCGAGAGGCTGCAAAGGCAGGCAGGCAGGCAGGCAGAGCCGGGTCCGGACCGCAGGAAGGGCGGCAGTGGAGTGAAGGTGGAAGGCGCCTCCGCCGCCGGGTTTTATGGCTGGCCCTCTCTCCCGGGGGAGGGGGCGAGGGAAGGAGGCAAGCTGGGGAGGGTGGAGCCTCAGGAAGACCCCTCCCTCCTCCTCCAGAAGCCTTCAGAGACCCCACGAGAGACTTCTTTGGCTCAAGGAGGGAGCCTACAGCATCCCAAAGCAGTGGGATGCTCTTCTCTGGGTCTCCGCTCCCCTCAAGGTCACCACCACCAATCTTGATCGTGAAGAGGGTCCCCTCCTCCTCTTTCCCCTCCTCTTTCTTTTTCCTCCTCCTCCTTTCCTCCTTCTCCGTTACTTCTCTTCCACCTCTTCTTCCTCCTCCTCTTCTTGTCCCTTTCCTTCCCCCTCCTCTTCTCCTCTCTCTTCTACTTCTTGCTCCTCCTCCCTCTTCCTCTAACATAGACTTGGAAGGGACCACAGCCCAGCCATCTAGACCAAACTCCTGCCAGGCAGGAAAAGGTGTGCAAATCTTCTTCACTTTCTTCATCTCCTTCTCTTTGCTCGTCTTTTTCTTCTTCCCTCTTATTCTTACTCCTTTCCCCCTTTTCTTCTTTGTCTTTCTTCTCCTCTTTTTCCTCACTCCCCTCCTCCTCTTCTTTTTCATCTTCCCCTTCTTTTGACCTCCATACTTCTCTTCTTCTTTTTCATCTTCATCCTCCTCTTCTTCTTACTTCTCCTCATACTTCTCTTCTTCTTCTTCATCTTCCTCCTCCTCCTCTTATTACCTCACCTCATTCTTCTCTTTTTCTTCTTTTTCACACCCCCCTCTTCTTCTTACTTCTCCTCTTCTTCTTTTTCATCTTCCCCTCCTTCTTACTTCTCCTCATACTTCTCTTCTTTTTTCATCTTCCCCTTCTTTTGACTTCTTCATACTTCTCTTCTTCTTTTTCATCTTCATCCTCCTCTTCTTCTTACTTCTCCTCATACTTCTCTTCTTCTTTTTCATCTTCCTCCTCCTCCTCTTATTACCTCACCTCATTCTTCTCTTTTTCTTCCTTTTCATCCTCCCGTCCTCCTCTTCTTACTTCTCATCTCTTTCATCTTCCCCTTCTTTTGACTTCTCATGCTTCTCTTCTTTTTAATACTCCCCTCCTCTTCTTACTTCTCCTCATTCTTCTTTTTCGTCTTTTTCACACACCCCTCTTCTTCTTACTTCTCCTCTTCTTCTTTTTCATCTTCCCCTCCTTCTTACTTCTCCTCATACTTCTCTTCTTTTTTCATCTTCCCCCTTCTTTTGACTTCTTCATACTTCTCTTCTTATTTTTCATCCTCCCCTCCTCTTCTTCTTACTTCTCTTCATCTTTTTCATCTGCCCTATCCTCTTCTTAAATCTCATTCTTTTTTTTTTCACCCTCCGCCTTACTTCTCCTCATTATTGTCTTTTTCATTTTCATTATCTCCCTCCTCCTCCTCCTCTTCCTTCGCATTCTGCCTTTCTCCTAGGCTGCATCTACACAGTGCAGTTACTGCAGTTTGACATCACAGTTCATTGACATCATGGAAGTCAACAGCCGTCTTTGGCAGAGAATGCTGAAAACCTTGTAAAACTAGAACATCCAGGATCTCATTGCATTAAGCCAAGGCCACTAATGTGGCATCAAACTGCATTAATTCAACAGCGTAGATGCACTCCATCATGCAGAGGGTAGATTTATCATTAGGGTGTGATCACACAGTAAGATATCCACAGGAAAAATAATGCCTAGTAGGAATAAAACTCAGGCCCCTTCTATACTGCCATATAAAATTCAGATTATCTGTGACAAACGGGATTGTAAAGCAGTGTAGGCTCATATAATCCAATTGAAAGCAGATAATGTGGATTATCTGATTGATAACCTGGATTATATGGGAGTGTAGAAGGGGTCTAAAATGGCATGTACCACCCTAACTGGTATTCAATGATCCATCTTTACACACCAAGGTCTTGCCTAATTCCTTCCAAGCCATCCTTCCAACACCTCGCCTTCACATTAATATCATGATTGCAGTCTCTGTTCTGAGTAATGATTAAGCTAAAGGTGAACCATACTTCAAGAAATAAAGCCCGACTGCTCATTGGAAGGAAGGATATTACTGGCAAAGATGGAGTACTTTGGCCACATCACAAGAAGACAGGAAAGCTTGAGAAGATGAGGATGCTGGGGAAAATGGAAGGAAAAAGGAAGAGGGGCCAACCAAGGGCAAGATGGATGGATGGCATCCTTGAAGTGATTGGCTTGACTCTAAAGGACCTGGGGGTGGTGATGGCCGATAGAGAGCTCTGGCGTGGGCTGGTCCATTAGGTCACGAAGAGTCGGATTTTCTGAGGCCAAAAGAGTGCAACAGAGCAAAGGTTTGAACCCTGTTTTCCAGAACTGTAGTCCAGTGCTCTGGAATTCCTCTTGGATGCATACATATTGTAAAATAAGCATACGAGAAGCTCGGCCTGTCATTGAATATCGAGAAAACTAAAGTGCTGTTCCAGCAGTCACCAGCCAACCCCTTTCCAATGCCAGAGATACAGCTTAATGGTAGAACATTAGAAAATGTTGACCATTTCCACTACCTTGGCAGCCACCTCTCCACAAAAGTCAACATTGACACTGAAATACAACACCGCCTGAGCTCTGCGAGTGGAGCATTTTTCCAAATGAAGCAGAGAGTGTTTGGGGACTGGGACATCCGTAGGGACACCAAGGTGCTTGTTTATAAGGCTATTGTCCTCCCAACCCTGCTATATGCCTGCGAGACATGGACTGTCACATGCAACTCCTGGAACGATTCCATCAGTGCTGCCTCCGGAAAATCCTGCAAATCTCTTGGGAAGACAGCAGGACAAACATCAGCATGCTGGAAGAAGCAAAGACCACCAGCATTGAAGTGATGGTCCTCCGCCATCAGCTCCACTGGACCGGCCATGTTGTCCGGATGCCTGACCACCGTCTCCGAACTCAAGAATGGAAAATGGAATGTTGTAGGACAGGAAAAGAGATTTAAAGATAGGCTCAAAGCCAACCTTAAAAACTGTGGCATAGACACTAAGAACTGGAAAGCCCTGGCCCTTGAACGTTCCAGCTGTAGGTCAGCTGTGACCAGCAGTGCTGTGGAATTTGAAGAGGCAAGAGGTGAAAGAGAGAAACGTGCCAAGAGGAAGGCGCGTCAAACCAACCCTGACCTAAACCGCCTTCCACCTGGAAACCAATGCCCTCACTGCAGGAGAAGATGCAGATCAAGAATAGGGCTCCACAGTCACCTACAGATCCACCAAAACACTGACCCTGGAAGATTATTGTAAAACTTAGGACTTTTTAAATGGCCATCTGCAATGGGTCAAGACTGGCACAAATGAGAGGGTACTACCTGGTTTCCAAGAGATATGTGCAGGATGCCCAGAATTCAAAGCCTCAGCATAGCACTCAAACCACAATCCCACACTGGTTCAACATCGTCAATATGCTGATCCCGGCCGAGCTAGCAATGAGAAACTAGTAAAGGGTTTGGGGTCAAATATTAACCTAGTGAACATTTATGGTTGTCGGGTGTCCCTTATTGGAAAGGTTTTGCTTTTACATAGGCAGAATTGGAAGCTCCCATCTCAAGGTTTGGGATCTGAGTTCCTCCTAAAGAAAGAAAGGTGTGCATTATGCAGTTTATGAATGTGGGCCATGTGTTAATTTTACAGAGAAATACATGGCTAGGTTGATTGAAATCAATACTTGCATTTGGAATTTAGGTAGAACACTTGCTTGGTAATAGCTGTTTCTTTTTTGTCCAGCCTACGTGTCATGAATTTGAATGGTCTCTTATTGCTTTTTTTCCAAAACCTGGCAACACTGTAGCCTAGCTGTGCTCTAGGCAGATTTTTATGTTAGGTATCATTAAAAAGGGGGCTGAAAATAAAACTGCCAGTGTTATTATGCTGCCATACAAATCTATAACAAAATTTGAAAACTTTGCTGTTCCTGGTTTGAAAGTGTTATTTCCTGTTTAATTGGCAGTACTTACTTTGAAAGTAGTTGTTATATTCCAGAAACTTCATTTTTGTGGCTGCCACAAACTATGTTGAAGTGGAGAAGACTCGATGAGATATTCATTGAAAAACTATAGCAAAATGTGCTGCAGGATGTCCCACAAAAACAGAGTTTTGGCAATTTAATCAACTTTATCCATGCTTTTATCATAGACCCAATTAGGAAATTGCATTTATAACCTAGGAACAAAAATGGTGTTACGTAGTGTAATGTGACTCCACTTGGAAAGCCAAGATGCAGGGCTTTAGCACAGCAGGTTAACCATCAGCTGCAGTAAATCTTGCCAACCAAAAAGCTGACAGTTTGAAGTCCAGGTCAGGGTGAGCTCCTGGTCTTTAGCCCAGTTTCTGCCTGCCTAGCAGTTTCTAAAACAGCAATGTGAGTAGATGAATAGGTACCACTTAAGCAGGGAGGTATTTAAGGCGCCCATAAGGAAATGCCAGAAAAATACCAGGGATTCGATCAAGGAGGAAGTTTACAAACAAAGCTCTTCAGCAGGGAAAGTGGAGTGACAGCACCCCCCATGGTCGGAACCAAGCACAGCCGCCAAGATGCCGAAGATGGAAAAGCTTCCTCTATCTATGTGCAATTGTCTGTCTGTCTTGTCAGTGTATCACAACATTGAATGTGTGCCATATATGTGTTCTGTGATCCGCACCCCTTCAGGGTGAGAAGAGCAGAATATAAATACTGTAAATAAATAAATAAGACGAAAATGACAGATAAAATGATCATGGGACAAAAAAAATAACAAACACTGGTACATATATTATATTATATTATTAGCATAGTACAGTATCAGTATTATATATTGCTATATTGTACTATACCATTATACTGTAATATTATTAGTAATATTACATGTAATATAAAATATATAATTATAATATTGATTATTATTAGTAGTATTATTATATTGTATTATATTATAATATTATAAATTATCACACTTATTGTTGTTTTAGATTAGCAACTATGTAAAGCATTAACACATTTACTGATTTTACGTATAAGCTGTATTCAGACATCAACAATTTCTCTCTTTTTTAAAAAAAGAAATACAATGTACTTTCCCGATTTAGATACTGTTCCCAAAATGGTTACTTGTAGATGCTGTTGGGAAAAAATAATAAAAGAAAAAAGAAAGGTTTTGAGCTACTGTAAAATAGCCTAACACTAACACTAGCCCCAACCCTATACCATTATATTTCTGGTATACCCCCCCCCCCCCAGCCAATCATTGATATATATTTTCTGTTCGTTGTGGGAGTTTTGTGTGCCATATTTGGTTCAATTCCATCATTGGTGGAGTTCAGAATGCTCTTTGATTGTAGGTGAACTATATATCCCATTAACTACACTTGCCACACTTGCTCCCTTGCCTGGCCCACTTTGGGTCTGGAGGCGTACCTGAAGACCCCAGCATATGCACCAAAAGTCACCTCTTCTCCTAACTTTCTCCTCATCGATTGGGACCAAGAGAGAGAGAGAGAGAGAGAGGTGGAGATGCCCACCTTTCCTGAAGGTAGGCGCAAAAACAAAGGAGGGAGCGGAGGTGGGAGATACCTCCAGCCGGAGGGGCTCTCTCTCTCTCTCTCTCTTTCTCTCGGTCCCAATAGCTGAAGAGAAAGTCAGGAGAAGAGGCGACTTTTGGTGCACACGCCAGGGTCTTCAGGCACGCCTCCGTACCCAAAGCGGGCCAGGCGCGGCGGCTCTGCCACTTGGCCCACCCGCGGATTGGGGAGAGGAGAGAAGGTGGGTGGAGCCGGTCATGGGAGCCGGTCATGGGAAAGGGATCGAATGCAGAGAACGATTGAGCGCCGGCTCTGCTCATGCACCCGGTGGCCGGGTGGAGCAGGATCGAGAGGGGCTAGGCGAGGCTCAAGGGTCCGGCCCCTTTGGGAAGAGGATCGCCCAGCAGCGAGACAAGAAAGCCGAGGCTCCCCCCGGACTGCTAGGGCTGTTGTGAGCTGAGGGGGCGCTCCTCAAGTGGCAGTCGAGGGGCATTCACAGAGGTGCCTCTGCACCCCTGGCAAAAAAAAAGTGTTCTACGACCGCTTACTTCGCGTAATGGACGAGCCGCCCCTGATTATACTACATTATAATATTATAAATTATCACGCTCATTGTTATTTTAGATTACCAACTATGTAAAATGTTCTTTTTAAAAAAATAATTTCTTCATACAAATAACAAAACAATACAATACGAACCTTAGCCATCTAAAAGATAACATAAAAACTGCTTACAACATAAAAACTGCTTACAATCTTTATGTCTAGGATACAGGTTCCAATTGTGACTCCCTTTACCGTATATCTTAATTAATTACCATTTTAAACCCCCTACCACCCTTTTCCCACCTCCCTCCCACCCCCATCTGGGTTACTTGAATCAATACATTAATTTAACTATGTAAAATGTTAACATATTTTCTGATTTTATGTATAAGCTGTATGAAGACATCAACAATTTCGCTCTTTTTTTAAAAAAAGAAATAGAATGTACTTTCCCGATTTAGATACTGTTTCCAAAATGCTTACTTGTAGACGCTGTTGGGAAAAAATAATAAAAGAAAAAAAGAAAGGGTTTGAGCTACTGTAAAATACTCTCACCCTAAACCATACCATTATATTGTAATATTATTAGTAATATTACATGTAATATAAAATATATAATTCTAATATTGTATTATTAGTAATAGTATGATATTGTATTACATTATAATATTAGAAATATTATATGTATATACAATATATTATATTATACTATATTATATTATATTACTGTATTATCCGCAGATAAGACGACTGGGTGTATAAGACGACACCCCAACTTTTCCAGTTAAAATATAGAGTTTGGGATATACTCGCCGTATAAGACTACCCCTCTTCCAATGCACAACAAATATTTTTTTTAAAGTATCAGATTTGATTTCAATATGGTAATTTTCCTATTAGTGTCCCTCCCTCTCTGCCTCTCAGATCTCAGACATGCGTACCTGCACCAATTCACTGCAGTCTTCAGGAGCGAGATCTGAGAGGCAGAGGAGGAGGTACGGTAATAGGATACAAGGGCGGGCCAGACAGGTAAAAGAGGTGTGTTTTTATGGGCTCAGTCACTCTATCTCTTTTTTCCATGCCCCGGGCACCCCAGATGCCTGCAGCTTGCTCCGCCCTTCACTTACACCTTCCCGGTGAGACGCCCCTTCACCTCACCATCGGAACCACATTAAGTCCACGAATCCTGATGAATTGATTTTCTTCTACCGTACTTGTACAGCATCACCCTTAATGCTTTCATACAGTCGCTGCATACGGCAGGGACGTGGCCACTGCCATTTTTGAGCTCCCCCCACAATATGCAGCAATCACAGATTCTCCAATCCGGATTGGAAGTTTCAGCACCCACTCTATAAGACGACTCTCGGCGTATAAGACTACTCAGCATATAAGACTACTCCCACGTATAAGATGGATCCCACGTATATGACAACCTCTGACTTTTACGAAGATTTTCTTGGGTTAAAAAGTAGTCTTATATGCCGGAAAATATATATTACTAGCTGTCCACTGCCACGCATTGCTGTGGCCCAGTCTGTTGATCTGGAAAATAAAGTAATGAGAAAGTGTTGGTTTCTAATATATGTAATGTCTTTATGCTTGTGGGTAAACAGTATTTCTTGCTGTTTCTTTGTCAGTGTTGATGTGGAGAGTGTCTGGTTTGCCCACCTTGGAACATGCAAGATATAATTGTCCTTCTTTAAGGGTCCCTTTCAAATCTATGATACTATATCTCTCTGTGTGTGAATCATATCTCTATCTATCTATCTATGGTTGGATTGCTCTTTGTCAGGAGGACTTTGATTACGTTTTCTTGCCCTAATGAAGGGAGTTGGGATTGGATGGCCTTAAGTATTTTCTGTTGGTTGTCGGTGTTCTGTGTGGGAAGTTTGCGCCGATTCTGTCATTCGTGGGGTTCAGCATGCTCTTTGATTGTAGGTGAACTGTGAATCCCAGTGACTACAACTCCCAAAATGTCAAGGTCTATTTCCCCCAAACTCCATCGGTGTTCATATTTCGGCATATTGAGTGCTTGTGCCAAGTTTGGTCCAGATCTGTCATTTTTTGAGTCCGAAGTGCTCTCTGGATGTAGGTGTACTACAACTCCCAAACTCAAGGTCAATGCCCACCAAACCCTTCTAGTATTTTCTGTTGATCATGGAAGTTCTGTGTGCCAGGTTTGGTTCAATTCCATCATTGGTGGAGTTCAGAATGCTCTTTGATTGTAAGTAAACTATAAATCCCAGCAACTACAACTCCCAAATGACAAAATCATAATTTTTTGAGTGATGGTCACTCCTTGTGTTGTGGGACGTTTTGTTGCCAAATTTGGTGTGATTTCGTTCATTGGTTCTTTTGTTTTTAAGGTACTCATTATGCACAGAGCATTTTTATAGATATAGATTAGTATATTATTGGTAAAGCATAGGAGACAAGATGGAACTGTTTTCTGCCCCCTTCTGTCTTCACTCTGACCCAGAGCAGCAGTTGGTGCCGGGGGTTCCCAACTGATGACAGAGGCATCAGTCGGGAGTAGCAAGTGTGGATAATGGAGCTAACAGGACTCTATGTAGACCTCTTCTCAGGCCCCAGGTTTTGTTTTTTTGGGGGTTTTTTTGCCCCTGACGAAAAATCTGCAATTTAGCACTGCCTGGAAGCGCCCTGGGTTAGAATGCCCATCAACATTTACTTCTGGGCTAGAGCTAAGACATTGCAAAAACATTTTGGAGATGACAGGACCTCTGAGATAGTGAAAGGAAGCAATCATTTCATTTCAGAGGGAATTTAATCCCGACTACTGTATTTCCTCTTCTGCATTTTCTCCTCTCCTTTCTTATCTCCGAAATGCATACACTACATTGTGTCAAGAGTTTACTTGCCATACTTCATGGAGGTACACTGCCTGGCTTAGTTACTTGAGTCATGTGGTCTGTTTCTTTTAACAATTCCTCAATTCCTTCTGCTTCACACTGTTCAATTCACATATCTTCGGTTGCCACCTTTCCACCCTCTGTTAGGGAATCATGACAAGTTTGAGGGTGCTAATTGCAGTCCAATTGACTTGGACTATTGATTATTTCTGCAAGTAATGTTCACACTTCTTCCCTTTGAGTCAATCATGCTTTTGATTATTATATGTGCTGATGTAAATGAAGCAGAAACAGATAATACAATTAAGCCTTGTATCACCCACCTGCCAATGGCAAACTATTCTATTCCTCCATATTCAGTCCTGAGTATAGATTACACAAATATTGTTGCACTGCATTTCCTTTAGAAGGGATCCAGTTTTCCATGATCTACAAAATCAAAGGATTTGCTATAATCTATAAAGCACTGGCTGATTTTCTCCTCAAATTATTTCATGCCTAACCATAACTGAAATAACAGCATAATATTAAACAGATAAAACTGTACATCACTGCGTCCTTATAAAAAAGTATATATAGAATCATAGAGTTGGAAGAGACATCGTGGGCCATCCAGTCCAACCCACACACCAAGAAGCAGGAAAATTGCATTCAAAGCACGCCCGACAGATGGCCATCCAGCCTCTGTTTAAAAGCTTCCAAAGAAGGAGCCTCTACCACACTCCGGGGCAGAGAGTTCCACTACTGAACAGCTCTCACAGTCAGGAAGTTCTTCATAATGTTCAGACAGAATCTCCTTTCTTGTCGTTTGAAGTTTATTGTAGTTTATTGATGACAGAAAAGATCTCAACAAATCTTAAAAAAGAATTAGAGAAAAAGTTTAAAAGAAGTAAAATGAAAATAAGAGATTGGAATCTAAAGATGATAAACACTGAAAGAATTAAAGATCAATTAGTAACAAAGGATATAGCTTGGTATAAGTGTTTACAATTGAGAAAATGATCAACTGATACAACTGATACAAGAAGTAAGTATAATGGGAAAGCTTAGAGAAGACAGTTATGCTGGGGAAAATGGAAGGAAAAAGGAAGAGGGGCCGACCAAGGGCAAGATGGATGGATGAGATCTTTGAAGTGACTGGATTGACCTTGAAGGAGCTGGGGGTGGTGATGGCCGACAGGGAGCTCTGGTGTGAGCTGGTCCATAAGGTCACAAAGAGTTGGAAACGACTGAACACATGAACAACAAATAATGGGGGTAGATAATATACAAAATTTTAGAGGATGATAACCCAAAAAGAGAATACAGAAGAAAATGAAACAATAAAAGGAACAATAAGGCCTTCGACAAGGTCCCCCATGACCTTCTGGCAAGGAAACTAGTCCAATGTGGGCTAGGCAAAACTATGGTGAGGTGGATCTGTAATTGGTTAAATGGACGAACCCAGAGGGTGCTCACCAATGCTTCCTCTTCATTGTTATGAATGACTTATCAATGACTTTGAAGCATAGGTTCTTTTTATTGCAATTTCCAGTGTGAGAAAGTATATCAGATTACAGAAAACATTTAGACAAAGAATGACATTGGACATACAAACATACAGATTCTATGCAACTACATTGGATTCACAATTACATTGGTTAACAAACAAACATAGGGGAATTACATTGTCACTCAGCATTCACACACATGTACACGCATTCATCCACATGCACCCAAACATTACCATATCCTTTTCTTCCTCCTTGGAGAAGCACCTGTAAGGCCAGACCCTGCTTTCCTGCAGCCTGCCAACGCATAGTTCCAAAACTTCCATAACGCCATAACTTCAAAATGCTGAAATGCCAAAACTTCTTTCCCTAAGAATAGTGCCAAGGACCAGACCTCTGTTTTCCATACAGCAGAACCTGACTCCCTGCACAAAATCTAAGACTCCAAAAGCGCACTTCTTCCTCTTCCCTTGAGAAAGAAGCCCCAAAGTGTCCAGAATCATGCTTTCCCATAGCATATCTGACACTCTCCAAATACACCACCTCTCTCCTTCCCATGGAGCAGAGCATGGCGGGTGGATCAGACTCCTCGGTCTGCCACCATTTGAGCATTATTAGCCTGAGTCTTTTATAGGAAAATTCTGTTGATGTCGTCCCAAAGTTGTAAATTAATGATAGACGTCTTCCATCCTGGATCCATCTCAGTTTCCTGGCCAGATGTTGATCTTCTTGATTGGTGTTGATCTTCTGTTGACTTCCTTCTTAACATAAGGAATGTTGCAAACATTTCCTTTATCCCTGTCCCAGTTCTTATCAGGGTTTCTCATTAGCAAGTCCAGCAAGCAGGTAGTTAGTCATTGCAGGCCTTAATATTATACTGGTGATTCCAAAATTATTAGCTCCATCCATACATCCTTCCATTCTTCCATTCATTCCCACACATCATTTTAAATTCACATTTATCAAATTTGCACATTGAATTTCTTATTACATCATCTTGGCCCCCTCGACGGACTGTCACCTTGCCATGGTGAGGGGGCTTGCGTGTTCCGATGAACCTGTAGGCACAGCAACTGGAGTCGTGCACTCCCAGGAGTGGCTGCGGGGGAGGTCCCAGACCAAGAACAGTCCGAAGACCCAAAGACCTCAACGGCGGAGCAGGCGGAGGATAACATGGCCCATGTCACAACGGCTGCGAAGGCGGAAGAAGGCTGCAACAGACTGAGAAGCCACGGTCATTGTGTTAAACTACATCACCAGTGGAACCTCACTCTGTGAAGACTGTGTGTTGATCAGTTGTGCACTGACCTCCACACATTAAAAAAACCCACGCACAGGCGTCTTCCAAAGAAAATAAAAACCAACCAACCAAAGTCCCATGGCGATTAGCGAGTGGCGACGGGGGCAGGACTGTGAAATCTGGAAGCCCCTAGTCACAGACTGGCACATGGGCGGTGGGTATGGACTCAGTCGTTCTACCTCAAGGACCGAGGCAGTTGAGTAGTTCGGCAGCTGTATCCGCGACTGAGCAGCCCTTTTGAGGATCCACTCTGCTCACCCCACATGGGGAGGGGGCTAGAAAAGGTGCCCTAAACATAGTCTGCCTCTCTCATCCCTGACTGGACTGCCGCGTCCAGTGGGGTCACCACCCTGCGGCCAAAAAAGAAAAATGAACTTTGGTACGTGGAACGTACGGACTCTGATGGACAACAGTGGCAGTGAACGCCCCGAACGCAGAACTGCCATCACTGCAAGGGAGCTGGGACGCTTCAACATCGACATAGCAGCCCTTCAGGAGACCCGGAGAGCAGGGGAGGGACAGCTGAAGGAAGAAAAAGGAGGCTACACCTTCTTCTGGAAGGGACTGCCTGAAGAAGACCAAAGAATGCACGGAGTCGGCTTTGCCATCAGAAATGATCTGGTGAAACATCTGTCCGAAGCACCCACTGGCATCAACGAACGTCTCTCAACCCTCCGAATCAATCTTGCCAAAAACCAACGGGCAACCATCATAAGTGCCTATGCACCAACACTAGATGCTGACGAAGACATCAAGGAAAAATTCTACTGTCAGCTGGACACCGTCCTATCGGGGATACCTAAGGAGGACAAAATCATCCTCCTGGGGGACTTCAATGCAAGAGTTGGGCGAGACTTCGACCTGTGGCCAGGCACCATAGGAAAAGACGGGGTTGGAAACAGCAACCCGAATGGCATCCTGCTTCTCACCAAATGTGCGGAACACAACCTTGTCATCACCAACACGCTCTTCCGCCAGAAAAACAAGTTCAAGACATCATGGAAGCACCCCCGGTCAAAGCATTGGCACCTCTTAGACTATGTAATCACACGTGCCAGAGACCGCCGTGACGTGCTCCTCACAAGAGCCATGACAGGTGCTGACGACTGCTGGACTGACCACAGGCTAATCCGATCCTCGATGGCCATCAAGATCGCTCCCAAGCACAGACTCCAAGGCAGAAAGACAAGGCGCAAAATGAACACCCAAGCCCTTCAGGAGCCCTCCAGACGAGCCCATCTCCAAACAGCACTCAAGAACCATCTACCCACAGAACACCCCGAAAATGTTGAGGAACATTGGAACAAACTGAAGACCTCCATCATCCAAGCCTGCGAAGAAACTATTGGATACCAAGCCAAGAAACATCAAGACTGGTTTGATGAAAACGACATCGAGATCCAACAGCTAATTGACAAGAAAAGGAAAGCCTTCCAAACATGGCAGAGAAACATCAACTGTGCTGCTAAGAAAAAGATCTACGCTAGTGCAAAAGCCGAGGTCCAAAGAAGGACAAGAGAACTCAAGAACATCTGGTGGACAAAGAAGGCTGAAGAAATACAACACCTGGCAGATACCCATAATGCTCAAGGATTTTTCAAAGCCACAAAGGTCATCTACGGACCAAGAAACTCAATTGCACTACGTTGGAAAGAACACTACCAAAGCCTCCTGAACCGCAGCTCCAATGTGGCCGAAGAGGTCCTCTCACAAATCCCGCAACAACAAACCAGGGATGAGCTTGCAGCACCGCCTAGTTTGGAAGAAGTCAGCAATGCCATCAGCCAGCAGAAGAATAACAAAGCCAGCGGACCGGATGGGATCCCTGCTGAAATCTTCAAAGAGGGAGGACCTGAGCTGACACACCAACTCCACCAGCTCATAGAAAAAGTGTGGGTGACCGAGAAAATCCCAGCAGACTTCAAGGATGCCACCATCATCACCCTCTTCAAAAAAGGGGAAAGAACAGACTGCGGAAACTATCGAGGTATCTCCCTTCTAACCTCCGCTGCGAAAATCCTCGCAAGAATCCTTGCAAACCGCCTCCTGCCCCTCTCAGAAGACACCCTCCCAGAATCCCAGAACGGCTTCCGCCCCTCCAGAGGAACCGTGGACATGATCTTCACTGCACGACAGATCCAAGAAAAATGCAGGGAACAAAACCAACCTCTGTACATGGCATTCATCGACCTTGCAAAGGCATTCGACACAGTGAATCGCAGCGCTCTCTGGACCATCCTCCACAAAATCGGATGCCCTAACAAATTTGTGAACATCCTGCGGCTCCTCCACGATGACATGATGGCAACAGTCTTGGACAGCAATGGCTCCCAAAGTGACCCATTTAAGGTGGAATCGGGTGTCAAACAGGGATGTGTTATTGCCCCAACTCTATTCTCCATCTTCATCGCAATGATACTTCACCTTGTTGATGGGAAGCTTCCCACCGGAGTGGAAATCATCTATCGGACAGATGGCAAGCTGTTTAACCTCAGCAGACTGAAAGCCAAAACCAAAGTTACAACAACATCTGTTATAGAACTCCAGTATGCTGATGACAATGTCGTCTGTGCGCATACAGAAGAAGATCTACAAGCCACTCTAAACACCTTCGCAGAAGCATACACGAAGCTTGGCCTGTCACTGAACATTGAGAAAACCAAAGTGCTCTTCCAGCAGTCACCAGCCAACTCCTCCCCAATGCCAGAGATACAGCTTAATGGTGTAACATTAGAAAATGTGGACCATTTCCGCTACCTTGGCAGCCACCTCTCCACCAAAGTCAACATCGACGCTGAAATACAACACCGCCTGAGCTCCGCAAGTGCAGCATTTTCCCGAATGAAGCAGAGAATGTTTGAGGACCGGGACATCCGTAGGGAGACCAAGGTGCTTGTCTATAAAGCTATTGTCCTCCCAACCCTGCTATACGCCTGTGAGACGTGGACTGTCTACAGACGTCACATGCAACTCCTGGAACGATTCCATCAGCGCTGCCTCCGGAAAATCCTGCAAATCTCCTGGGAAGACAAGCGGACAAACGTCAGTGTGCTGGAAGAAGCAAAGACCACCAGCATTGTGGCGATGGTCCTCCAACATCAACTCCTCTGGGCTGGCCACGTTGTCCGGATGCCTGACCACCGTCTCCCAAAGCAGTTGCTCTATTCCGAACTTATCAACGGAAAACGGAATGTCGGTGGACAGGAAAAGAGATTTAAAGATGGGCTCAAAGCCAACCTTAAAAACTCTGGCATAGACACTGAGAACTGGGAAGCCCTGGCCCTTGAGCGCTCCAGCTGGAGGTCGGCTGTGACCAGCAGTGCTGCAGAATTCGAGGAGGCACGAGTGGAGGGTGAAAGAGAGAAACGTGCTAGGAGGAAGGCGCGTCAAGCCAACCCCGACCGGGACCGCCTTCCACCTGGAAACCAATGCCCTCACTGCGGAAGAAGGTGCAGAGCAAGAATAGGGCTCCATAGCCACTTACGGACCCACAAGAACATTGGAAGACCATCATACTCGGAAAACGAGGGATCGCCTAAGTAAGTAAGTAAAGTAAGTAAGTACATCATCTTGGAAAGAAGTGACGAGTGGAGTGCCGCAGGGTTCCTTCCTGGGCCTGGTCCTGTTCAACATCTTTATTAATGACTCAGATGAAGGGTTAGAAGGCAGGATCATCAAGTTTGCAGATGACACCAAATTGGGAGGGATAGCCAATACTCCAGAGGACAGGAGCAGGATTCAAAACGATCTTGACAGATTAGAGAGATGGGCCAAAATTAACAAAATGAAGTTCAACAGTGACAAATGCAAGATACTTCACTTTGGCAGGAAAAACGAAATGCAAAGAAACAGAATGGGGGACAATGCCTGGCTCGAGAGCAGTACGTGTGAAAAAGATCTTGGAGTCCTCGTGGACAACAAGTTAAACATGAGCCAACAATGTGATGTGGCAAAAAAAGCCAATGGGATTTTGGCCTGCATCAATAGGAGCATAGTGTCTAGATCTAGGGAAGTAATGCTACCCCTTTATTCCGCTTTGGTTAGACCCCACCTGGAATATTGTGTCCAATTCTGGACACCACAATTCAAGAGAGATATTGACAAGCTGGAATGTGTCCAGAGGAGAGCGACTAAAATGATAAAAGGTCTGGAGAACAAGCACTATGAGGAGCGGCTTAAGGAGCTGGGCATGTTTAGCCTGAAGAAGAGAAGGCTGAGAGGGGATATGATAGCCATGTATAAATATGTGAGAGAAAGCCACAGGGAGGAGGGAGCAAGCTTGTTTTCTGCTTCCCTGGAGACTAGGACGCGGAACAATGGCTTCAAACTACAAGAGAGGAGATTCCATCTGAACATGAGGAAGAACTTCCTGATTGTGAGAGCCGTTCAGCAGTGGAACTCTCTGCCCCGGAGTGTGGTGGAGGCTCCTTCTTTGGAAGCTTTTAAACAAAAACTGGATGGCCATCTGTCAGGGGTGATTTGAATGAAATATTCCTGCTTCTTGGCAGGGGGTTGGACTGGATGGCCCATGAGGTCTCTTCCAACTCTTTGATTCTATGATTCTATGAATAACAATAAAATAAAACAATAAAAGGAATACCTTGTCTCCTGTGGACTACAAACAAACATTCAATGCAAGGCAAACAAATTTGGAGCTCCTGGTACAGCTGTACTAGAAGACGTGGGCTGGTCCATGAAGTCACAAAGACTCGGAAACCACTGAACGAATGAACAACAACAACTTTCCTGACTTAGATACTGTTCTTAAAATGATTACTTGCATATGCTGTTGGGGAAAAAATAATAAAAGAAAAAAGAAAGGTTTTGAGCTACTGTAAAATATCAGGCCAACTCCATAACATAAAATACTGTGATCTTGATAACCACAGCCCATTTGGCAACATTGCTATGTTATGGGTACAGAGTGTGGAATCAAACTCCAGCCAAACTCTAAGGAAGAAAATAAGGAACAGTGTCTAGCGGAGGCATAGCCTTGAGTGATGGTTCTGTCAAATATTATTGTCATAAGCATGCATTTTGAGTGGACTGTGTCTATGATTATCCCAAAATCAGAGCCGTTCATTTTGAAAATGTTCTTATTTCTGAATAACTAGGTCTACAGAGGCGTATAGTTCAGCCGCCTTGGCAACAACATGCCAGGCGTAGGCAAGATCTTTTATTTATTAAACAGAAAAATGGAGAAGTGGTGAGAACTAAATATAGTTTTAAGTTTTCAATACAATTTGTCTGAACAGAGAGTTCCCAGGACAAGAATATCTAAATAGAAAAACTTAACAAAAACGTGCCATAATGAGCACTTGCTTTGGATCTGACAATTCAGAAGCTTTGAATTACAAACAATGGGCCAAAATGCTTTTGCTTCATTGTTCCCCATGTGCCCTTGCAGAAGTTGACAAGCTACCTGGTGACTTGCCTAAAGAAATTAAATATGTTTCATACACCATTACAGCAATTTAGCGCAGTGATTTTGAACACCGTGGGCAACCAAGCCACAGCTGGCATGTGCTACGGAAAATCACTGGTGCTTCAGTGTACAGATTCCTTGCAGATGTGGAGCTGGCCTGGGGGAGTTTCACTTTGCAGGCCCTTTTCTCATTGGCCAGCCAGATTCGGAAAAGGATATATACATGCATACACTTTATTTATATCCCGCTTTAGCTCCCTGGAGGGGCTCAGAGCGGATTAGTTTTACATATATAAGGCAAATATTCAATGCACTTTTACACAGTAAACAACAACATACAATACACAGACAGAGGTAAAGGTCTCCCCCTATCCATCTCCAGCGCCTGGAGGTGATGCTTAACTCTGGCCATGAGGAGGTGCTCTTGTTCCATTTTTCCATGCCAAGGAGCCAATCGTTGCTGGCATGTCTGCATGGGGCACCCTTTTACTTCCCTGTTGAGGTGGTGTCTATTGATCTACTCACATTACATGCCTTCAAGCTGCTAGTAGGCAGAAGCTAGTGTTGACAGCTGGGAGCTCAGCTCAATTCATGGCTTTGAACTTCTGTGCCGTCGCACCTGGGGCTATAGCTCTTAGTGAAAGAGGCATGGACATGGCAGCTTTCCCCAGGGGATTGCTTCTTGCCCTCCTATAGGAAACTGGAACTCCCAAAGACCAAAACACAACAGGTAACTCGAAATGGTATTTATTGTTCACAATGAGTTATCTTTCTCAGGCATAAGCCTGATGTTTCAACAGGGATAAAGGAAATATACTTTACAATCTCTGAAGTCCAATGAGTTTGCAGCTGAGAAGCTTTTCCTGTTTCCTCTTTCCTCAATGGCTGTGAATATCGGAATAAACAAAACCCCAGTTCAATGGCCTATGTTGAAGGGACAAGACCTTCCTCTGGTGCCAAAAGAACCGGTATGAAGGCACTTGGGTCTCCTCAATGTTGTCCAGGACGATCTGGACATAAGGCATGAGTCCCAAGGGTAAAAAACCTTAGAATTGGTGCTGAGAGATAATTTAAGCAGGGGCTTTTAGAGCCAAGTCTCTTACTCACGTCCATCTGATAGAAACTCTGATGGCAGAATGAAAAAGAGGGAAGCACTCCCCTCCTCCAGGAAGAGGTGGAGCCAAACAATTGAGCTTGAGAAAGCAATTTAACTGGTGCAAACAGCACTGATTAACAGCTATAAATAACCAATCAATCCAACTATACATAAGCAGGGTAAAAAGGCAGGATTAAGCATGATACAACAGTTAAAATCTTGTAACTAACAGTTCTACACAAAGGTGGCGCCACTCACGCCGTCACAACTTCTAACCCTCCAGTCAGCAGTTTTCCTGCACCTGGCGGTTTAACCCACTGCACTACCGTGGCAGGTTAAGAATGTTACATGAAGTTTGTTGTGATTGGTAGGTGTCAACCGAATCCCTCCCTATGTTGTTTAGTGTGCCAATTATCACTGGATATCAGAGTTATATAATGTTTGTTAATTGAAGATATTAACAAGGAAGGGCGATAAAAATGATCAAAGGCTTCGAAACCAATACCTATGAGGAATATTTAGGGGGATAGATATAATTAGCCAGGAGAAGAGAAGACTGAGCCCCCTTCATATAATCCAGATTGTCAAAACAGATAATGTACATTGTTTGCTTTGAAATGAATTATATGAATCTACACTGGGTTGTGGTGCAGTTGGCTAAGAGTCAGCTACATTAAATCACCACTGACCGAAAGGTCATGCGTTCAAAGTCAGCCCAGTCGGAGTAATCTCCCGACCATTTGTCTAGCTTGCTGTCGACCTTTGGAGCCCGAAAGACATTTGCATCTGCCAAGTAGGAAATTTAGCTACCGCTTATGCGGAGAAGCTAATTTAATTAATTCACAACGCCATAAAAAAAATCTCCAGCAGCGGGCGAAAGAATGAGGAAGTACTCCATCAAGGACTCGGTGTCACAAGCTGACCATGAAGCTATAGCTCCCCCAGTGGCTAGAATTCGAGTATACCCTCGTGAAGCTTAAATTGCCTCTGTTTGTCTATATATGTTGTGTATCTATGTCATTGACTGTTTGCAATGTATATGTGCACTGTAATCCACCCTAAGTCCCCTGCAGAGTGAGAAGGGCAGAATATAAAAACTGTTAACAAACAAACAAACAAACACACTGCCACATAATCCAATTCAAAGCAGATAATCTGGTTTTTATATGGCAGTTTAGAAGGGGTCAATCAATGGCATCACTAAGCTTGGTGTCACCCAATATGGTAACTCATGACGTCAACAATCCTCCCCATGATCTCATCCCATGCCAGGCCAGACCACAATATTGTAGGTAAAATATTGGAAAACTTTACAAAATCAGTAATTATATTAAAAATTAGGCAACAATTTTTGCTTGTGGTGGATGCAGATCGAAGTGTCACTTCCATAATTCCATAGCATTGAGCCATGGTAGTTAAAGTAGTATCAAATTGCTTTAATTCCATTGTGTAATTGCACTCTGGGATACTACTGAATCATTATGCTATAACAATGTTGTAAATGGTCTTAAAACAAAGAGGTATAAGCAACTAGATGCGCTGGAGATAACTCTTGCCAGTTATTTTGAACTCTTACATTTGTTTGTTTTTTGTGGCATTAATAAAACAACTCTTTTAATTTCTACCTGCTGAGTCTCTTGCTGTTTCAGTGTATTGCTTTATTGAAAATATGTAAGCCACTCAGAAATACAGTGTTGTGAAAGTCAGAATAAAACATAAATACATGAATACATAAAACTTTGATACAATAGTTTATCTCAGTATGTATGTGATTGCGAGTACTTGAGAACTTAAACACAGAGACAGTCCGCCCTCCGTATCCACAGTTCTACATTCACAGATTCAATCAATCACAGCTCTAAAATATTTTTAGGAAATAAATTCTAATAATAATAATAATAATAATAATAATTTTTATTTTGTTTTTATTTATTTTTTATCGTGTCATCCGCAACCAGAACATTGTATTACATTTCTAACAGAACAATATAAACAAACAGATAAAATGAAAAAAAAAAACACAAATTTTGCAAACTTGGTAGCTGATTAAATGTCCTTTGACCAGTATCTGGCCACTTGGAGTGCCTCTGGTGTTGCCGCAAGAAGGTCCTCCATCGTGCATGTGGCAGGGCTCAGGTTGCATTGCAGCAGGTGGTCAGTGGTTTGCTCTTCTCCACACTCGCATGTCGTGGATTCAACTTTGTAGCCCCATTTCTGAAAGTTGGCTCTGCATCTCATGGTGCCAGAGCGCAGTCTGTTCAGTGCCTTCCAAGTCGCCCAGTCTTCTGTGTGCCCAGGGGGGAGTCTCTCATTTGGTATCACCCACGGATTGAGGTTCTGGGTTTGAGCCTGCCACTTTTGAACTCTCGCTTGCTGAGGTGTTCCAGCGAGTGTCTCTGTAGATCTAAGAAAACTATTTCTTGATTTAAGTCATTGACGTTCTGGCTGATACCCAAACAAGGGATGAGCTGGAGATGTCTCTGCCTTGGTCCTTTCACTATTGGCTGCAACTTCCTGGCGGATGTCAGGTGGTGCAATACCAGCTAAGCAGTGTAATTTCTCCAGTGGTGTAGGGCGCAGACACCCTGTGATAATGCGGCATGTCTCATTAAGAGCCACATCCACTGTTTTAGTGTGGTGAGATGTGTTCCACACTAGGCATGCGTACTTAGCAGCAGAGTAGAATAGCGCAAGGGCAGATGTCTTCACTGTATCTGGTTGTGATCCCCAGGTTGTGCCAGTCAGCTTTCGTATGATATTGTTTCTAGCACCCACTTTTTGTTTGATGTTCAGGCAGTGCTTCTTATAGGTCAGAGAACGGTCCAGAGTGACTCCCAGCATTTGGGTGTGCTGCAATGCTCCAGTGGGATTCCTTCCCAGGTAATCCTTAGAGCTCGGGATGCTTGTCTGTTCTTAAGGTGAAAGGCACATGTCTGTGTTTTAGATGGATTAGGGATCATAATAATAATAATAATAATAATAATAATAATAATAATAATGGGAAAGGGGTTTGGGCAGTGGGGGAGGTGGGGGGAAAGGCTTTTGGAGGTGAGGCAGGGAGAGAAAGGAACAGGAAAGAGGAGGAAAGGGAGGGGGAAGGATGAGGGAACCACAGAGCCCCTCAGTATGCTTTGTGGAGACCCAAGGGCTCCACGGAGCACACTTTGAGGACCACTGCCCTAGATGAATGTTTGCTGCTCTGGTGCTCACCTGAAGTTCATAGCTATACACTATCGCAGTTAGAGGTCCAGCAGATCTGGAAGGCTACAGGTTGAGGAAGGCTAATCTAGATGGTGAGGGTCATAAACATTGCAGATGTTTCAAACTGAAGCAATATATGACTCACATATAGTGTAAATGAAGCCTGAGTTTGCCTGGTTAGTTCCGTTAGTCTGCCGTCATCAGAGAAAAATTGCATGTTGATTCCAAATCGATTCTAGCAGCCAGGTACCACCTCATGCAGCCACTTAATATTAGGCAATTTCCGGAAATGCTGAGGCACCAACCCTTAATTTAGCATCCTAGTGCCTTTGTTATGAGTGAAATATATGAGAGAAATGTGTGCTATTTTAACAAGGCATGGTATGACTTCCTGTCACACTCTTTCCTTTGTTTTTGTGACTCAGGCTGAATGTAGATGGCTGCAGAGCTCCCTCTAAAAACGTCGATCTGTGTCTCATTAATATAAATTGGAAGATAGGAGACTTATTTTTGAGAGTTACGGGGGTGTTCAGGTTGAGATGCACTTAATCCACACTGTAGAATTAATGTTGGACAATACTTTTACTGTTGTGGCTCAATGCCACGAAATCATGGGACTTGTAGTTCAGTGAGACAACTGACTCTTTGGTAGAGAAGGCTAAAGATCTTGTAAAATTATGACTCCCATGATTCCAGATCATTGAGCCATGGCAGTTAAAGTGATGTCAAACCGCATTGATTCTATAGCATAAATGCAGCCTATACTGTGGGCAGGCCCGTAGCCAGGATTTTGTTTTGGGGGGGGGGCTGAATTTTTTTCAGGGGGGGGTTCGGGGGGGTGAGTTTCAGGGGGGGTTGAGTCTGAGTGAAAGAGGGTCTAGCCTAGCAAACCTTTTGTATCATTACCCCAATACCCCCATGCACATGGGATATATTGAGTATGGTGATCAAATCATGATATGAATAAACATAACAGTTTAAATAATGCACCAGTAAGGCCTTTTCGCGAACCACCATGAGAATTTCAGAGGGGGGGGGGGGGCTGAAGCCCCTCAAGCCCCCCCCCCCCCCCCCGGCTATGTAGGTTACTCCCAAAGGCTGACTGACTGTAGGTTACTCCCAAAGGTTCCTCCATCACAAAACTTTCCCCCCCAGCAAGGAAAACCAAAGAGGCAGGGTCTAGAAAGTTACTTTTCAAAAAGTAACTCATTCCAGTATTTGAGAGGTAACCTGTTACCATTGTTACAATGTTGAAAAAGTGACTTGTTGCATTACTAGTTGTGCCGCTCACCCAATCTTCAAGTCATCAGTCCTGCCAGCACACAGGTTTAACCCACTGCGCCACCGGAGGCTCCAGATATGACAATGTACTGCAAGGACAAGTATCATCCAGACTTCCCACATCTATATAAATAAAAAGGTAATGTTCGTTTATGGTATTCACAGAACTCAAAAACCACTGGGGGAATTGACACCAAATTTGGACACAAGACACCTAACAACCCAATGTATGTCCTTCACTCAAAAAATTGACTTTGTCATTTGGGAGTTGTAGTTACTGGGATTTATAGTTCACCTACAATCAAAGAGCATTCTGAACCCCACCAACAATGGAATTGAACCAAACTTGGCACAAAGAACTCCCATGACCAACATGGGCATTGGTGGGCATTGACCTTGAGTTTGGGAGTTGTAGTTCACCTACATCCAGAGAGCACTGTGGACTCAAACAATGATGGATCTGGACCAAACTTGGCACAAATATTCCATATGCCAAATACGAACACAGATGGAGTTTGGAGGAAAATAGACCTTGACATTTGGGAGTTGTAGTTACTGGTATTTATAGTTCACCTACAATCAAAGAGCATTCTGAACCCCACCAACGATAGAATTGGGCCAAATTTCCCACACAGAACCCCCATGACCAACAGAAAATACTAAGGGCCATCCAGTCCAACTCCCTTCACCAGGGAAAGAAAATGTAATCAAAGCCCTCCTGAGGAAGAGCCATCCAGCCATAGATATAGATAGACATATATGATTCATACACACACATAGATATAATATCATAGATTTGAAAGAGATCCCTAAAGAAGGACAATGATATGTTGCATATTCCAGAGTAGGCAAAACAGACAATCTCCACATCAACACTGACAAACAAATAGCAAGAAATACTGTTTACCCACAAGCATAAAGAAATTACATAGATTACAAACCATTACTTTATTTTCCAGATCACCAGACTCGGCCACAGCAACGCGTGGCAGCGGGTGGCTAGTCTATATAAATAAAAATGTAATGTTTGTTTGTGGGATTAACCTAACTAAAAAAGCACTGGACAAATTGACACCAAATTTGGACAGAATATGCCTAACAACCCAATGAGTGATTACTTTAGTACTTCAAAAATAGGTAGAAGAGTCTCCAACAGCTGAGGCTGGAGGCATGAGAATGGAACTAATGGCAACCTAAAGGAGGGCCCAATGGATGTGTGAAGAAATCAATTCCACCTACTTTCTGACTTTTCCCCACTACAAACCCCACTGCTGCTGTTTCTCCTCTGAAGTGCTTCAAATATGTCTTCAGGAGCGCAAAAACCTACTTGACATCCCACTGGGAAAAGAAGCTGCTTGAGCAGAGAGGAATTTAGAGTAGGGGAAGGTTTGGCTCCTCCTCATACTGTTCTCAATATGGTTCAGTTGGGTTATTCTAGTTTATGAAATTACTAGTCTTATGCAGCGGGATCTTAATGCACATTAGGTTGTGGAACTCTCTGTCGAAAGAAACTACCTCTCTGCTCTCTTTTCACTCGTGGGCAAATAACTTCTTGTTTAAACATACCTCTGGCTTTAAACTAGTTGGGCCAGTGCAGCCAGTGGGCTGGTCCTTAACAGATTTCAATGTGCTTAGAACAATATTATAATATTTTAATTAGATTGAATTAGGTTATTATTGTATGCTTTTTTTTTTTTAAAAAAAGAATACAATATGTACCCCATGCTCATGAGACTGGTATCCAAATTTGAATGTATCCATATCTAACAAAATAGGTAACCTCTAGGCATGTTCTAGGTCAGTGGTTCCCAAACGTATTTGGCCTATTTGGAAATCATTTTTTCTAAATTTTCTCTTTTTTCCTTTATGCTTTTACCGCCCCCTTACAGTTATTCATCGCCCCAAATGCTCCTGTGGCCATTACACCCCCTCCCCAGATCGCTGCAACACCCACCAGGGGGCGGTAACACCCACTGTAGGAATCACTGTCCTAGGTCTTCCAGCATGCTTCGGAGTTTGGTACACGGCAGTCACTCTTGAACTGGTCCGGTTACTTCTGGTAGCTTATCTTCCCCACGCCATCAATCATAGCAGATCATAGCAGATTAGGTGCAGCGGAAGCTTGCTGGGAGTCATAACCAATTGTCAGTGGTATCTCTGCACAGCAAGGCAAGGAAACACATTGATCACAGTCTCCTTTAAACTATTAACTGATTTATTGTACATCTATTTACATTAAAAGCTACGCACATAATAAAACTGCTTCTTCTCCATCCGACTGCTACGTCGCGAACACAGAACACGCTGTTATCAGTATTAGTCCACACCTCCTGCATTCCAGAGTGACGTATGGCATACGATGCACTATGCTGCGTCCATTGCTCTCTGCACTAAGATTTATGACCTCTCTAGGAATGCCGATCCTCTTCATGGTTCAGTTAACTCTTTCCACACAGGAATTACACTTGGCACATAGCATTGCATTTTTAAACATACATACACACTTTGAAATCTACATTATACATTTTTTCAAAACTCCATGATATTCTGGGGCCAAAAGTCTTTCAATTCAAATGTCATTATTCACAGAAGTGCATCCCCTGTGGATCCTGGAGTCACATGTTTTTACAGATTGTTTTACCTATGTAACACCGTTACCTTTCCCACGGTATCTATCTACTCACATTGGCATTGGCATGTTTTTGAACTGCTAGGTTGGCAGAAGCTGGGGCTAACAACAGGAGCTCAACCCACTCCCCAGATTTGAACCGCTGATCTTTTGGTCAGCAAGTTCTGCAGCTCAGCACTTTAACTTGCTGCATCACCGGGGGGGGGGTCCCCTTCTTTTGGATTACTCCTTCCCATTTCCCAAATTAGGAGGCATATTTCCTTCAGATAAGAAAATTGAAAAGGATTCAAAGCCGTGGCTGAATGGAAAGTATTTTCTAGGAGGTCCACTTTGTCATCCTCAGAACAAAAAAGATTTTAACCAAGTTTTTGGGGAAAATTCTGGTCATATAAAAAGAACCAATCAGGTATTGAAGAACACTGACAACACTATGTAACATGATTTTTGTTCCTAGGTTATAAATGTCACTTCCTAATTGGTTCTATCATAAAAACATGGGGAAAGTTGATTAAACTGCCAAAACTTTGTTTTTGTGGAACATCCTGCAGCATGTTTTGCTATAGCTTTTCAATGAATATCTCAATCAATTCAACACTATTGTTTGTGGCCGACAAAAAAAAACAAAGTTTCTGGAGTACAACCACTACTTTCAAAGTAAGTACCACACAATTAAACAGGACATAATACTTTCAAACCTGGAACAGATTTTTCCCCTAAATTTTGTACATAGTGTAATGTAAGCCACTTTGGGTCCCATATGGGCAGGGGCGGCTCATCCATTACGCGAAGTAAGTGGTCGTAGAACACTTTTTTTTTGCCAGGGGCGCAAAGGCGTCTCTGTGAATGCCCCTTGATTGCCACTTGAGGAGTGCCCCCTCAGCTCACAACAGCCCTAGCTGGGGGGAGCCTCGGCTTTCTTGCCTCGCTGCCGGGCGATCCTCTTCCCAAAGGGGCCAGGCCCTTGAGCCTCGCCTAGCCCCTCTCGTTCCTGCTCCACCCGGCCACCGGGTGCACGAGGATAGCTGGTGCTCAATTGTTCTCCGCGTTCACCTCTTCTCCTGACTTTCTCTTCAGCCATTGGGACCAAGAGAGAGAGAGAGAGAGAGAGAGAGAGAGCCCCTCCGGCTGGAGGTATCTCCCACCTCCGCTCCCTCCTTTGTTTTTGCACCACATTCAGGAAAGGTGGGCATCTCCACCCCTCTTTCTCTCTCTCTCTCTCTTGGTCCCAATGGCTGAGGAGAAAGTCAGGAGAAGAGGTGACTTTTGGTGCACACGCCGGGGTCTTCAGGCACGTCTCTGGGCCCAAAGTGGGACAGGCAAGGGAGCAACTGCTGCAAGTCTAGTTACTGGGATGTATAGTTCACTTACAATCAAAGAGCATTCTGAACTCCACCAATGATGGAATTGAACCAAATATGGCACACAGAACTCCCACGATAAACAGAAAATATGTATCCATGATTGGTTGGGGGGAGGGGCGCCAAAATACTGTTTGCTTACCGTTGAAAATTACCTAGGGCCGCCTCTGCATATGGGAGACAAGTTGGATGCGAAATAAATAAATAGGTACGATGACTTCACAGTTCAAAATGTGGTAAGCTAGTGCAGGGTGGATCACCATCTTTTGTTTTACTTCATCTTCAAGTCCTCCCTTCACTATTGCCATGCTGCTAGAAGTCTCCACCGGAAAGACTCGTCCCTCTTTGGAAATGGTTGTACATGCCTACATGTCATATTTCTTCTACAGCTTGAAAGTGTTTCAGATAAAATAAAGCAACTCTGCTCTTTATTTAAAAAGGTAACATCCCTGGGTATTCATAGTATTATTTCTGGAATTCACCTCACTACCTCTGAGGATGCTTGCCATAGATGCAGGCGAAACGTCAGGAGAAAATGCCTCTAGAACATGGCCATATAGCCCGAAAAAACTTACAACAACCCAGTGATTCCGGCCATGAAAGCCTTCGACAATACATTCCCGGAATAGTTAAACCACAAATATCAAGTTTATGGATTATGACAAGGTTAGTTATTCTTTGAACATAGGACACACTCTTGACGTGACAAGAGGCTGTTCTCAATATTGGTGTTAAACTGCGAGGCCCATGGACTGCCAGGGCTCTTTTCTCTATCGAAGGGCCCCAAGGGAGAGAAAAAGAGGTATTCCTGGGAAAGGCAGCTGCTGAAATGAAGGGTTGCTATAGCAATCGGGGGCTGAAAAACCTCTCCAAGCAGATGACACCTGGACCAATTTAACCACGCCGTGGTGGAAGTAAGTGTTTTTCATTGTAAGAAATGTACTTTGCAACCAATTATCACAAAGGGATTGGAGGGCTGTTAAAAGGGAACTTTGCCTCCATCACAAGGAAATGGGGAGGCTCTTTTCCCTACATTGAAACACACTGATGGGGTTGCCTTAGATGTGTCTCCTCTGATACAGGTTCTAAGTGGAACTTGCTCCCCAGGTAAATGCATTTCAGCCTGAATATTTTAAAACAGCTTCTTGTTCTTTCCGAGTGCTCCTGCATTATGCGCTCCTCACCTATGTGTGTGTGTGCCTTTGAGTTGTGTGTTGACCCATGAATTTCATCAAGGTTTCTAAGGCAAGGAATGCTCAGGATTGGTTTTGTCAGTTCCTTCCTCTGAAATACAGCCTACGACAATTTACATTCATTCTGATAAAACTCCTTTGACATGAGTCTATCAAATATACCGCCTCACATTTCTGTTTCTGTTGCTGCTGGTGGTAGTGGCAGTGCTTCTTCTTCTTCCTTCTCTTCTTCCTTCTCTTCTTCCTCCTCTTCTTCCTCCTCTTCTCCTTCCTCTTAGAATCATAGAATCATAGAATCATAGAGTTGGAAGAGACCTCATGGGCCATCCAGTCCAACCCCCTGCCAAGAAGCAGGAATATTGCATTCCAATCACCCCTGACAGATGGCCATCCAGCCTCTGTTTAAAAGCTTCCAAAGAAGGAGCCTCCACCACACTCCGGGGCAGAGAGTTCCACTGCTGAACGGCTCTCACAATCAGGAAGCTCTTCCTCATGTTCAGATGGAATCTCCTCTCTTGTAGTTTGAAGCCATTGTTTCATGTCCTAGTCTCCAAGGAAGCAGAAAACAAGCTTGCTCCCTCCTCCTTGTGGCTTTCTCCTCTTCCTCTTCCTCCTCCTCCTCCTCCTCCTCCTCCTCCTCCTCTTCTTCTTCTTCTTCTTCTTCTTCTTCTTCTTCTTCTTCTTCTTCTTCTTCTTCTGGGTACTGTTCTATTATCCAAACAGTACCTGCTTCTGCTTCTACTTCTGCTTCGCCGCCGCCTCCACCGCCTCCTCCACCGCCTCCTCCACTTCTTCTTCTTCTGGGTACTGTTCTAGTATCCAAACAGTACCTGTTTCTGCTTCGCCTCCTCCTCCTCCTCCTTCACTTCTTCTTCCTCTTCTTCTGTTCTATTATCCAAACAGTACCTGCTTCTGCTTCGTCCCCTCCTCCTCCTCCTCCTCCTCCTCCTCCTCCTCCTCCTCCTCTTCTTCTTCTTCTTCTTCTTCTTCTTCTTCTTCTTCTTCTTCTTCTTCTTCTTCTGGGTACTGTCCTATTATCGAAACAGTACCTGCTTCTACTTCTGCTTCGCCTCCTCCTCCTCCTCCACTTCTTCTTCCTCTTCTTCTGTTCTATTATCCAAACAGTACCTGCTTCTGCTTCGTCCCCTCCTCCTCCTCCTCCTCCTCCTCCTCTCTTCTTCTTCTTCTTCTTCTTCTTCTTCTTCTTCTTCTTCTTCTTCTTCTTCTTCTGGGTACTGTCCTATTATCCAAACAGTACCTGCTTCTGCTTCGCCTCCTCCTCCTCCTCCTCCTCTTCTTCTTCTGGGTACTGTTCTATTATCCAAACAGTACCTGTTTCTGCTTCGCCTCCTCCTCCTCCTCCTTCACTTCTTCTTCCTCTTCTTCTGTTCTATTATCCAAACAGTACCTGCTTCTGCTTCGTCCCCTCCTCCTCCTCCTCCTCCTCCTCCCCCTCCTCCTCTTCTTCTTCTTCCTCTTCTTCTTCTTCTTCTTCTTCTTCTTCTTCTTCTTCTTCTTCTTCTTCTTCTTCTTCTTCTTCTTCTGGGTACTGTCCTATTATCCAAACAGTACCTGCTTCTACTTCTGCTTCACCTCCTCCTCCTCCTCCACTTCTTCTTCCTCTTCTTCTGTTCTATTATCCAAACAGTACCTGCTTCTGCTTCGCCTCTTCCCCCCCCCTCCTCCTCCTCCTCTTCTTCTGGGTATTCTATTATCCAAACAGTAGCTGCTTCTGCTTCGCTGCCTCCTCCTCCTCCTCCTCTTCTTCTTCCTCTTCTTCTTCTTCTTCTGGGTACTGTTCTATTATCCAAACAGTACCTGCTTCTGCTTCTGCTTTGCCTCTGCCTCCTCCTCTTTCTTCCTCCTCCTCCCTCCTTGAACACACTTTTCTTCCTGAAATCCTGCCTGCTCTTTATACCATTCTCCTGACTGAAGAATCTTCTATCTGTCAACTTCTTGGATGAATCTATAGCTTGGCACTACTTTAATTGACATGGTCCAATCCTATGGAATCCTGGGTGTTGTAGTTTGGTGAGGCACCAACACTCTTTGGCAGGGAAAAACTAACTACAGATGTAAAACTACATCTTCTCTGATTCCAAAAGACTGAGCCAAGAAAAAGGTGGTGTGAGACCCATTTAATTCTACATTGCACCCTTATTGTTCCTTGTTCTTTTCACTATTGGCTGAAGATGGATGATAAACACTAAGAGGTAGTGGATGTCTCTAGACTTGACAATGGATGGGGACCTTATATCTTGTACAGCACGGTGACTACTGGATAGCACATAGATGGTAGACAATCTCATCCAGGTGCAGGTGCCCTAGGCTATATTTCAGAGGAAGCAACTATAAAAGCTCCTCCAAGGATTCCTTGCCTAAGAAAACCATATGAAATTCATGGGGTCACCATACATCAACAGGCAACATGTACACCATGTGCTGCTTGGTTGAAACATCAGACATCACTAGTAACCAGATAGTGTGTTAATAAGTGAACTATAGAAAAGTATGTGGGAAAGTATATTCCTTCATTCATGGCTGGGCATGAAGAGCAAACAGAAGACTTATCGAATCCTTCTGACCCTATAGAGACCACACTGGTGCTATTTTTAGGAACTAAAAGGGATGTTCTGTCACTTCTACTCACTATCTGAGGCTGCATTTGGGCTATTTTTGGGGTGGAGGCACTGTTTAAAGGCCATTCCTCCAGAAGGATTTACAGGCTAAAAACAGCAGGCTTCTTTGCTCCTTTTTGTATTGAGCTTGGATGTGTGTGTGTGACTTCTAAGCCTAGCACAATCCTTTCCCGTCTTTGGTTCTCTTTGGTTTTGAATGAGATATTTTAGTGTTTTGTTAATTTATTGATTGATTTCATTGCTCTTTGCTTTATTTCGAGAACCACTTCAGTTTTTGTTTTCAGAGGGAAGAAGGAAATATGGTATGTATTTTCTAAAGCAATAAAAATAAACTATAATCAAAATGTGACACAAACACTACCATATGCTTGAAAATCAAACCAATTCAGACTGATGAATGTGTTACTTCCTTTGATGCACTTAGTTTTTCCTCTCAATATTTAAGTAACAACAATCTACCAATGTATATAATAAAAGTCAAATATGAATATATGTATGTGTGTAACTATTTACCTATGTTTGTACACATTTTTCAAGATGGCTCCCACTTCCAGACAGTGCTATGATCCACCAGGGATGTATCTGGACCAACCTTGGCACACCCACCCACCATGACCAACAGAAAATACTGGAGGATTTGGGGCAAAATTGACACTAGATGATGGGAGTTGTAGTTTATCCATAATCATACAGCATCCTGAATCCAACCTACAATGGGTCTGGACCAAACTTGGCACACTTACCCAACATGGCCAACTTTAACTACTTCTCAAGTTTGGGTGCAATGGTAGATGACGATGGGAGTTGTCATTTACCCACATTCTTATGCATTTTCTAATGGAACCATTAATACCATCTGTAGTGAATTCCCTGTTAGGCTAGGAACAGCCTAGGAAAAAGTAGGTCCAAGAAGTTCGGCAGCCATTTTGGAAAGGGTGCTGGGGGAATCCATTTTAGTTACTCATTTCTTGAAAGGGGCGTGTTTAGAAAGAGCAGCTTTGGAGGGAAATGAGGGAAGACTGTAATTGGCTGAGTTATAGTGGGCGGAGCCTAACGTGGTAAAAGAAAAAAATTGACTTTAAGGGAAGGTTTTTGAAACCCCATCAGGAGATTGAACCTGGGTGTCAAAGGGAGAGGGTGTTAGTAGTTTGGAGTGGTGTAGAGGGTTAGTGAGAAGAGGCCTGAGATTGGTCTGTTGGCTAGCGGAGTTAGCTAGTGGAAAGAATTCTACAGCTATTAGGGAAATAGCTGGTAGAGGAGGGAAGAGATAGATCCAGGATAGGACTATGTGCTGGTGTAGATTTACTGTCAGAGGAGCAATCCTGTCTGTATTTCTATGGAGGGAGAGAGAAGTGTTTCTTGTGTAACTAGAAGTAACCACATGCTTTTAAGTCAGTATTTTTGAAACAGCTAAGCTTTATACCTGAATTGTTCCTGTTCTCTTAAATAAACATCATTGTTTTGTTGTTCACAACAACTGCCTCACGTGTGCCTCTGTGGGTGAAGTTTTAAAAGCAGACTCCTGAAGTAATCAAGAGCTTAATAGTGGCAGCGTATAATCCAAAGAACAATTTTTGGTGTTACCTCAGAAACACAATCCTGAGGGCTAATCCAGCACACTCTTACCTAAGATACCTCAAGTAAGCCAAGGGCTTATCAATGCTTCTAAGTTGGTGGGTGCCAGAGGGCTTTCAAAAAGGGTTTTTTCGACCAGAAGGAAGTTCCAGCTTTCTTTACAGGTTTTTTGTGTTTGAGCTTTTAAAACACAATAGCCTCATTCCAAACTTAAGTGGTGTTCTTTTGTTTTGGGGGATCTTTAGTTTTTCCCCAAATAAAGCCTCTCTCAGCAATCCTTTATATTTTGGTGGAATAGTGTTGGAATTATTATTATTCCCAAATCAAGTCTCAACTTTATAAAAAAACAAACAAACAAAAGACTATTTCTAAGAAATAGTGTTACAGATCCCCCAATCCCGTTATTGCCAATGAGTACCAGGTGCTGTAGGCTACATTTTAGAGCAGAGGTTCTTAAACTGTGCTTGGTGGAGCCCTTTGGGCTCCGTGAGTGATAGTGACGTGCTCTGAGGTGCCATGGTGGTTCCCATCTCCTTCTCTTTCCTCCTCCTCCTGAGATTATATTATTACAAAGACAGGGTGGCGGCGGCCTTCTATTGAAATGCTTTGATTGTGCTTTTCCTGCATGGCAGAAGGGGGTTGGACTGGATGGCCCCTAGAGTTCGTCTTCTTCTTATTATTATTATTACTACTACTGCTGCTGCTGTTACTGCTACTACTATTATTGGATTGCCATCTGCCAGGGGCACTTCGTACCTTTCCTGCATGGCATTTAGTTATTTATTAGGCATAGGTGATCCATGGTTCTAAATGGTTCTAAAGGGTTTCTAAAGTTTTGGTGGTGAAAATTTCAAGAGCTCTAACAAAACTTTCAATTAATTACCTCTCAACAAAAGATTGCTCCAGGCAATCAAATGCTAATCAAGGTGATCAGTTGAAACATTCACACCTAGCTCCAGCAGACAAGAGTCCTTTGTCCCACACTGGTCATTCCACAGATATATAACCCCTTTTTTCCTAGTTCCAACAGACCTCACTACCTCTGAGGATGCTTGCCATAGATGCAGGCGAAATGTCAGGAGAAAATGCCTTTAGAACATGGCCATATAGCCCAAAAAAATCTACAACAACCCAAAACTTTCAAAATTTCACCACTGTTATGTCCCTTGCACAAAGACCAAGTTTTTTCCAGTGTAATAAACTTTTGCCATGTTTTTATGACAGAACCAATTAGGAACCGCCATTTATAATGAAATTTTGAAGGTTTTGTTCTGAAATTTTCACCACCAAAACTTTAGAAACACTTTAGAAACATTTTAGAAGCAAAGCACCAGCGCCCCCCAAATTTTGTAAGTACTTTAGAACGATTTAGAACCATGGATCGCACAAGCCTGTTATTTATTTATCGTGTCAGGAGCGAACCAAACAGTTGTATTGTATTTTTAAAAAACACACACACAAAGTTTGCAAACTTGGCATTCTATTAAATGTCTTTTGACCAGTAGCTGACCACTTGGAGTGCCTCTGGTCTTGCTATAAGAAGCTCCTCCATTGCGCATGTGGCAGGACTCAGGTTACATTGTAGTAGGTGGTCTGTGGTTTTGCTCTTCTCCACTTTGTAGCCCCATTTCTTAAGGTTGGCTCTGCATCTCGTGGTGCCTCTGCATGGCATAAGGCGGTTGGACTGAATGGCCTCTGAGTTGCTTCTATTATTATTATTATTATTATTATTATTATTATTATTATTACAATGGTCGGGTGGCCATCTGTTGGGGGGTACTTTTCCTGCATGGCAGAAGGGGATTGGACTGGATGGCCCCTGAGGTTTCTACTAGGGCTGGGCGGTTTCGTTCGTTAATTTCGTAATTCGTTAATAATTCGTATTTAAAGTGGCTTACGATCTGATATTGAACCATTCAGGGGCAACTAAAAAACGAAATGAATTTTTAAAATTTATTTCGTGATTGTTTCGTAATTGTTTCGAAATTGTTTCGTTATTATTTTGTTATTATTTCCGTATGTCTGGTGCAAGTTTTATAGTTGTTGTTTGTTTTATCAGTGATAAAAAAAATAAATTATCACACCAACAGTCAACAACAGAGGGAGAGGGAAGCTTCAGAAATTCCCCCTGTCCCATTTGGAGGGTTTTTTAGCGTATTGCGCAATCGCGTCCGCCATTAACGAATCGATTCGTTATTGTTTCGAAATTGTTTCGTAATTTCCGAAATTTCGTAAATATCGAACTTTTTTAAAGAAAAATTTCGGAATTCTTTTAAAAAACGAAACGCAAAAACCCCCTAAAAACGAATCGAGTTTAGAAACAAATTTTTCCGTGGTTGCCCAGCCCTAGTTTCTACTATTATTTATTTATTTATTTTGAGTGCACAACATACAAAATACAACATAACAACAACAATTATAACTAGTTAAAACAATCAAATTAATACAATAGCAGCAATAAAATCATCTTGTGGTCAAAGTTCACCAATTCATAAATCCATAGTCCATCCAGCATTATCATAATCCTTTCCTACTCTGGTCGTCATTGTCCTTTATCCATCTGCCAGCTTACCCAAAGGCCTGGTCCCATATCCAGGTTTTTAACTTCCTTCTGAAAGAGAGGAGGGTTGTTGATGACCTAATTTCCCCGGGGAGTGAATTCCACAGGCAAGGGGCCACCACCAAGAAGGCCCTGTCCCCTGTCCCCACCAGTCTCGCTTGTGATACTATTATTGGTATTGTTATTGTTATTGTTACTACTACTACTAAGCCTGAATGGCCATCTGTTAGGGGTGCTTCAATTGTGCACACACAGAGAAAATGTATGAGAAAACCAGAACAAGGGTGTAATTGGCCAACAGATCAACTGACAGGTGAAAATATATGCTTGTGCTAAGAATGATGTCTCCTTTTCTGAGAGTGATGTGTTGGAGGCTCATTTTTGAAATGAAAATGAGATAGGAAGAAGAGGGGAGGGAGCGGAATATTTTTTATTGTGCAAGCAGATGATTTATTTCAAGGAAGGCATCTTTCCAGACTTTTAGCAGGTGATGTGTGGGAGGAAGGGAAAGATCTTCCAGTTATTACATGAATAGGAGAGCAAACAGAAAGACTCAGCTAGAGGTGATGCCATCCAAGTATGTGTAACAAATTTGGACATCTGGAACAGGAGCCTTTCTCTGTATCTCCCTTTCAGACAAAATAGACCTCCCACTCTTCCACTCCACAAATCAGTTTCATTGTTTGAGAAGTATCAAGGTGTCAGTTTGAATGATTTCAATGGCCATTTTCTTCTAGCTTGAAACAAGGAAAATTGGACCAAAACACCTAGAAGCACAAATCAGAGGTGGAGTTGCAGTGCTACTGATGAGAAGATGATGCAGTAAGAAAGAGAGCCTAATGTTATAGAGCAGGAATTTAGGGGTCTTTGCCAGGAGGCAGAGACCAATTAGACTCATCAAAGAGTTCTTTTTCCCTGGCGAGACAGAGAAGCATCCAATCCCTGATTTTTCCCAATAAAAGGTCTCACAAAGTTGAAGGAAGTGCCACCGAGGTTTATTAGCAATTCAGCTGAAAAGGATGCAGAGCGGCAATCATTCGCCAAGCAGAGCATGTGGTTACAGAAGTAAAGGCCATTTTTATACAGAGTTGTGAGTTCCTAAATTCCTACTCCCCCCTCCCGCCCAGCTCGAAGGGGATTGGCTGACACGCAAACAGCTGGGAGGAGGCTTGGCCGTCCCCCATGCATCAGGGCCAATCACAGGGCTTTCGTGGGGCGCCAATCAGGAGGCTCCTGCTGCCTTGACGCTCCAGCGAATCAGAAGGGAGGGAGGCGGGATGAAGGGAGACAATGCATTCTGGATTGGATTATGACAAGATTGTCCCTGAGGCTTAGCGAGATCCGGGTGGGGGGTCTGCCGGCCAAGCCATTCTATTGTGTTCATGAGTGAAGGCAATAAACATATGTTAAAGAAATCCGGATTTTCCTGTTGCCATCAGATATGACACAAAGGGGAAGACTTGGGTGGAAGTTCTTTGTGGAGAAGTTTGAAAGAAAAACGGCTTGGAGGAAAAGAGGACTTTCCTAAGGTCATATTCCCCCCATTGTTATATGATTAAAAAGTCTGCCAAACAGAAATCCTAATGGTGGCCCAACTCCGAGGACAAAAGGATTTCCTTTGCTATTGTCCATGCAAAGAATGACCAAAGATAAGGGTCTTTTCATGATCGCTGATTGCTTTTCCAGAGGCAGGGCAGCTTCCTTGTAGATTTCCCCCAAGGAGAGGGGAAGGGGGCAAAGGGTTCAGGGCAAAGTCAGGAAACATGAGGGGAAATATAGAAATACAGGAGAAAATAGGAAAATATAGAAATCATAATACAGAGAGTAAACCCGACTATCTTCCCTCAGTGTCCGTAGTTCTTATTATTCATAGGAAGGTCCATAAAGGGAAATATCCATGAGGGGGAAAGAGAGTCCCTTGTTTGTGAGATGGGGGACCATCAGGAGCCCAGGTGTGCCTCAGATGGAAAAATTCAAATACCTTTGTGGCATGATTTTCAGTAATAAATTGGTTACTTTCTGCTGTAAACATATGAAAATAGAGCATAAAGCCTTGATTAAATGATACACACCAAACTGACCAAGGCTTAACCCTTATTATCCAGCCTGGCGTCCTTGCCCTTAGCAAAACTATAAGTTACTATCTCTTAAGGGGTGGGGGGTGGGGGGGGGGTTATGTTCGACTTCACCCAGACAAACCACACACGCAAGTAATGATATGGAAGCAACAAGGCCAAAACCATTGGTTTGCAGCAGTTCAAGCCAGTCGGGCATGAGGCATAGATCAATTGAAGGAATTCCCTGCTCAAATGACTTGCCATTCGATCAAAAAACTATGTTCTGCCCTAGTGTCAGGAGGCAAACCTGGAATGATAAGTAAGAAAACCATGTGGGTACACTGCCTCTATGAGGTTCCCTGCAACCAGAAGTGAGGCAGGTAAATGCCCCCAAGTTAGGTATAATGTGAATATTCGAATCCCTTGATGAAGGATCCCATCAAGACGGTTTCTCCCCTAACACATGATCTTGCCTCATGGCACACAGCCCAAAGTGACAATCAACAAGATTAAGAATAAGAATAGCTTAAGGAGACCCCAGTGGCACAGTGGGTTAAAGCGCTGAGCTGCTGAACTTGTTGACTTGAAAGGTCGCCGGTTCAAATCTGGGGAGTGGTGTGAGCTCCTGCTGTTAGCCCCAGCTTCTGCCAACCTAGCAGTTCAAAAACATGAAAATGTGAGTAGATTAATAGGTACTGCTCCGGCAGGAAGGTAACAGCACTCCATGCAGTCATGCTGGCAACATGACCGTGGAGGTGTCTACAGACAACACTGGCTCTTTGGCTTAGAAATAGAGATGAACACCAACCCTAGAGTTAGACACAACTGGACTTAATGTCAGGGGAAAACCTTTACCTTTACTAATGACACGGTAGATGGGTAAGTAAAACCTAGCTGACTACAGAATCCCGGAGCAGGGAAATGTCTAACCCTGGTGTGGACTAGAAGGGGAACTTCCAGTTCACATTGGTTGTTACAAAGATTATGCTCACTGATTTGTTGCTTCTCCTGAATCCTATGAAAATACATGGAGGCTGTTGGGAAGATGCTACTTTCTAGGGAGAGACAATAGCAGCCCCCTATCACCAATACTGATCTCCAAAGCCTGCGAATGTCTCCTCTGGGGCTTTTACTTCTGGTCATTTCCTGGTGGCATTTTGGGCTGGTATTTAACTAGGAAATTGCCGCCATGACTGCTGCAATCCCTTATATTATTTTTTTGTATCTTGGAGTATATTGTTGGGATTCATGGAAAAGCTATGCAACCATGCTTCATATTAGTGGCTTCAGAAGTTACGGGGCCTACATGAATTTGCTGGCATGGATAGCCAGTTCTGACAACCATCATATCAATATTTGAAAGGCCTTCCTAACAGTACATTTAAATGCACATGCATACAACAAAAGAGTGGTGAGGGAGGGAGGAAGCATTGAATCACTAGAGGCTTGCAACAATAATTTGTTTTCCTAACACCTGACAGTTCGGATGTGTGAACTGACTCTATGAAATCGCATTGTGTTTGAAGTGACACAAACTATCTGTCTGTGGAACCTAGACTATGAAGACTCCATCAACACATGCAAGACATCACAGGCAATTTATCACCAGCTCAGAAGTATACGGCAAAAATGCAGGTTTAGTAGGAGAGTGGTATTTTATCCTCAGGTATATAGTTGATATCAGCTCACATTGCTTTTGCATGTAGCCCAGTAATGTCTCCTGAAGTCTTTGGGTTCTCTGATAGAAGGTCTCTCATTTGATACACTTTTAACTGAAGATGACAGGAATTGAATCTGTGACCTACTGCACGCAAACTGTTAAGTTCTGCCACTCTCCCACCAAAAGGTGCTTCAAAATGATGGCCCCTGTGCTCTTCCCCTTACATAAACATCTTGTTTCCTCAAATTGTCAGTATCAATTATTAGGCCTGGGTAACAAGGCAAAAATTTGTTTCTAAAATCGATTTGTATTTGGGGTTTTTTTGCGTTTCGATATTTAAAATAATTACAAAACTTTCCTTTAAAAAAGTTCAGTATTTACGAAATTTCGTTAATATTAACGAATCGATTCGTTAAGATGGCGGACCCCCCGCGCATGCGCAAATCACCTCTGAAACTTCGTTATGAAGACGGGGGTCGATTCGTTAAGGTGGCAACGAATCGATTCGTTAAAAAAGAAATATTTTTCAGAAATATTTAAAAATGGAAAATTAACAATGCTTGCCCTGTTGTGGAGCGAACACAGCCACAGGACAGGGACAAACTCACACACACAGGCACACAAGGGTCTTTTCTTTTTTTAGAATATTTTTTGAATTTTTTTAAGAATAAAAGAAAGATATTTTTCAGAAATATTTAAAAATGCTTGCCCTGTTGTGGAGCGAACAGCAAAGCCTCCCCGCTGCTCCCAGCCCAGGGAATGAATGAATGCAAGCAATGAATGAATGCAAGCCAAGCCTCCCTCCCGAACCTCCCGTCTCCTCGCCTTCCCCAGCAATGAGCAATGCAGCCACGCGGAGCCGCTTTTAAAGGGCAGCCCGCCCAATCACAATCAGCCACGGTGCTTGGGAGCGCAGGATTGGCTCCCAGCACACCCAGCATCCTCCATCCCTAAAACGTCATTTCCGAAACGGGCGGAAGCCCATAAAAAAGATGGAGGATGCCGTTTCGATATTTAAAAACACTTCCGGGTTTGAAAATATGTTTTGTAATCATTTTGTAATTGCTAAAAATAACGAATATTTAACGAATTACAAAATTAACGAACGAAACCGCCCAGTCCTATCAATTATGACTGATCAATGCCAAAACACCACTGAGATCCACACTGCACTGCAGTTACAGATCCAGTCTTTCTGAACTGCAGAACACGAAATGATGTACGCTGGAGATTCACCATCTTGCAAATGAGCGAGGCTGTTTATGCACTGGGAGAGGCATCTAGTGGTAATCCTTTGAAACTCTATGCTCCACCCAGGCCTGTAGCCGGGGGGGGGGGGGGGGGGGTTTAGGGGTTCAACCCCCCCCCCCAAATTTTTCAGGTAAAAAAAAACCTGGTTTACTCATGAATTTTAACTGGTTAACCAAATCCCCATGCTAAGTCTATGAGACGCAAAAAATTAAGGGTCCCTCCAGAACTGCAAGCACTATCTCAAACAAATATTGATCATTTATTCACACTGTCATTACTTGCAACAATAGCCGATGTAGCGAAGCAAACAAGTTGGGGAGGGGTGTTGAATGCTCTCATTAAGGAAGCCAGACTTGGTGGAGGTGGTTGACAAGGGCGGAGCTGCAGGCTATTGAAGGATGCTCTTCCCCCTGCTATGCACTTTGCTTCAGCCACCCACCCACCCCCCCCCCGAAAATTTCAATACCCCCCTCCTCGAAATTTTTTTCTGGCTACGGCCCTGGCTCCACCCTTTCAAGTGGTAAGAGTTTCCTTCATGGGTGGTTTGTGATTTGTGAGGTGTAGCTATTTCAAATTGGGTCCATCTGTTTGAAGTACCCTTCATAGTTGTTGTTAATTGCCTTTAAGCTGATTTTGACTTATGGTGACCCTATGAATAAGAGACCTACAGACCAACAGCCCTGCTCAAAACTTGCCGACTCAGGACTATTGGGAAAGCCAGAAATCTTTTGGAAAGACGTGGCCTTGTTAGAAATCATAACCTTTTGTAAAGTATAATCTCCCTGAGAAGAGTTAAAAACTCACTTGAGTCAAACTTTTCCTTAGTGGTAAATATCCACTAGTATTCATACAAGGCAATTTGATTTCTCAGCTGTTAGACTGATATACCTAGATAGCTGTTTGAAGTATTAGGGACAAAGACATGTCAGTACACTAAAAACAGCAGTTTCAGGATTGTTATTTCAGTTGCCCTAAAAAAATCTACTCTCTCTTAAAACATCTTGGTTTAAATTATGCTCTCAAGAAACAAAATAAAGGAGTCTTCATTAAAATAACATATCTGGTTCACTCACAAACTTCATGTATTCAGCATGCAGGTACATTGCATATCAATCCAGTTACAGATCGGATCTCAAGTAGTTTTTCTGTGCAGATAACACAGGACATCATTCTTATAAACAATAGTCTAAACTTTAAAGCAGTGGTTCTCAAGAGGGGTCAATTGGCCATTTCAGAGGGGTCGCGAGGCCACTTCCTTTGGTCCAGATTCATCATTGTTTGGATTCACAGTGTTCTCCAGATGGAGGTGAAAGTCTTCTATTATTATTATTATTATTATTATTATTATTATTAAGCAGAGGCTGAATGGCCATCTGTCAGGAGAGCTTTTATTGTTCTTTTCCCTTATGGCAGAAGGAGGTTGGACTGGATGACCCTGCCCTGGAGGTCTCTTCCTACCCTAGGATTCCATTATTATTATTATTATTATTATTATTATTATTATTAGCAGAGGCTGAATGGCCATCTGTCAGGAATGCTGTGAATGTTCTTTTTCCTTATGGCAGAAGGAGGTTTGACTGTATGGCCCTGGCTTGGAGCAGGCCCATAGCCAGGATTTCGTTTCGGGGGGGGGGGGGGTGCTAAAATATTTTCAGGGGGGATTTCGGGGGGGGCTGAGTTTCGGGGGGGGGGGCTGAGTCTGAGTGAAAGAGGGTCTAGCCTAGCAAACCTTTTGTATCATTACCCCAATACCCCCATGCATATGGGATATATTGAGTATGGTGATCAGATCATGATATTAACAGTTTAAATAATGCAACAGTAAGGCCTTTTCGCGAACCACCATGAGAATTTGGGGGGGGGGGGCTGAAGCCTGGCTTGGAGGTCTCTTCCTACCCTAGGATTCTAACTCTGCCAACTCTAGGATCCGATTACTATTAAATCACTGTCAATTCCTCTCAAACCCCTCCAGTATTTTTTCTTGGTCATGTCAGTTTTTTGTGCAAAGTTTGGTCCAGATCTGTCATTCCACAGTGGTCTGTTGTAGGTAGGGCAAATCTCATCATCCATTGTCCATACTCCCCCAAATATACTGTTTTGTGATTAATCACTATGCTTTGTGTTCAATTTGTTACAATAAAAATACATCCTGCATAGCAGATATTTACATTGCGATTCATACCAGTGGCTAAATTGCAGTTATAAAGTAGCAACAAATATAATTTTATGGTTGGGGGTCACCACAACCTGAGGAACTGTATTAAGGGGTCACGGCATTAAAAAGGTTGAGAACCACTGCTCTGAAGCATCTCTCTGTACTGAGAGTCTAATAGAGTCTATGCAGTCTGAAAATCTAATGGTGCCTCTAAAGCATTCTGTTTCTACTGACTTCTGTAAAGCTGTTTCTAAAATGGAGTCTGAGCTGAATAGTTCCAGATCAGATCACATGGTCTGCAGTCCCTCCCACAACATAGAGTTAAGGAAAACTGCATACCAATACACACATATACATTATATACCAAATGACCAAATGGAGGCTTGAAGAAGTTTGCTATTTCCAACAAGGGCAGCCATGGCTTCCTTGGTTGAGTTTCTCTATCTGGAATGTGGTCTCCCTCTTTTCTACTGCTTTCTATCACCCTAAACATCTTTTCTAGTGAGACATGTGTTCACATGATATGGCCCAAGTGCAATAGTGCCAATTGAGAGATCCTGGCTTCTTGGAAGATTTCAGGCATGATTTGCTCTTTCTGGCAGTCCAAAGTATCCTTCTAAAGCACCACACCTCAAACAAGTTGATTTTCTTCCTATCATTTTTCTTCACTGTCCAACTTTCACAACTACTGGAAACAATGACTTGGGCAGGGCCATAGCCAGAAAAATTTTTCGGGGAGGGCTGACAATTTCGGCGGGGGGGGGGGGGTTGAAAATTTGGAGGGGGGTTTGAAAATTTCGGGGAGGGTTGAAAATTTCGGGGGGGGGGGGGGTTGAAACTTGTCTCCTAGTTCACTCTGAAGCAAAGAGCACAGCAGGGGACCGAGCAACCTTCCATAGCCTGCAGCTCCACCCCTGTCAACCACCTCCACCAAGTCTGGCCTCCTTAATGAGAGCATTCAATACACACACACACACAACTTGGTTGCTTCACTACATCGGCTATTGCTGCAAGTAATGACAGTGTGAATAAATTATCAGTATTTGCTTGAGATAGTGCTTACAGTTCTGGAGGGACTCTTAATTTTTTGCATCTCATAGACTTAGCATGGGGATTTGGTTAACCAGTTAAAATTCATGAGTAAACCAGGTTTTTTTTAAAAAATCTGAAACATTTCGGGGGGGGGGGTTGAACCCCTAAAACCACCCTCTCGCTACAGGCCTGATTGGAGCCTAATTTTAATCTTCAACGAGATATCTTTACCCTTCCGGATTTTGCCTAGTTCCTTCATAGCTGCCCTTCCAAGTCCTAGTCTTCTGATTTCTTGACTGCAGCCTCCACTCTGATGAAAGACTGAGCCAAGGCACAAAGAAATCTTGAAATATTTTAACAATGTCATTGTCTGCTTTATATAATCTGTGCTCATTTTCCCCTTCTTTAATATTCAACTGTAAACTTGCCTTTGCACTTTCTTCAGTAATCGTTCCAAGCCTTTGCTATTTTTTGACAGTAGTATGGTGCCATCTGCATATCTTAAATAGTTCCTTCCTTTAATTTTCACACTTTCTTTCTCCACATCTAATCTTGCTTTATGCATGATATGTTCAGTGCACAGGCTAAACAAGGTGATAAAATGCACTTTATCTCTGTAACCTTGCCTGATCCCTTTGCCAATCAGAAACTATTCTGTTTCTCCATCTTCTGTCCCCGTAAGTACAAGTTACAGATGCATTTTTAAAAAGAGCAAACCCTCATTATTCATGATCCATGTAATCAAAGGCTTTGCTATAATCCATAAAGCATAAACTGGGTTTCTTTTGAAATTCTTTGGTGCGCTCCATTATCTGACATAAATTCTTGATTTATAATGGCTGTGGTTCAATATTCTTAAAGCAGAGAGTTATTTTTTGCTGGTTGTGAGAAGCCGGGGAATTGGGTTAAGAACACCTCTGAGCAGCCTGTTCTCTGTATTTTTATCACATTGGTATCACAGTTATGAGATTGAGTGCGTGTTAGTACATGAAAGCAGTACATCTGCTGGAGCACATGGTCTTTCCTTGAACAGGATTGCTAACAGAGCATTATTTCTGAGTTGGAAAAATGTGAGAAATGGTGAGAAGCAAACTGAATGGTTTTTCTGATAGCTAAAGTTCACTTGAGAACTTGATCCTAAAGTTCACTTGAGAACTTGGCTGTGATCTCGGCCTCATATTACCCTACTGAAATCACATTTACTTCCATGAGATTTACAAAAATCTCACGATGTCCGTGTTATCTCAAAACTGGTAAGTTTTTACCAGAGAAGGCATGTAGCCAGGAGGGGGGGGATTGAGGGGCTTCAGCCCCCCCCCAAATTCTCAGGGTGGTCCGCGAGAAGGCCTTACTGGTACATAATTTAAACTGTTATGTTCATTCATATCATGACCTGATCACCATGTTCAATATATCCCATATGCATGGGGGTATTGGGACAATGATACAAAAGGTTTGCTATTGTAGATGCTCAGCCTCTCCCCGAATCAAACTCAGCCCCCCCCACCCCCCCGAATCAAAATCCTGGCTACAGGTCTGGCCCACCTATAAAATGACAAAAGATCCTATATTGTGCAGACAGAACATTTTGCAGCCTTCCCCACTATTCCACCCCAAGAATGATCAAACCTTTACAGTCAACCAGTTCACCAAGAATGTAATGCAAATGGCTGTTGTTAAATGAAATTCCCTTTTCAAAAATGGTTTACATTACACTTTCCAAAGTATTCTGCCTTTTCTCATACTAAAGATTGGAAGGCTTCTTTGACTTGCAGTATTATCACATGGGCCAAAAAAAAAGTATCATAGGATGCTTCTGTTGTTAACTTTCTCACACTGGAAAAGAATATCCTACTCCTGACACCAATTTGTCATGAATGACTTTTCAATAACTTTAAAGCATAGGTTCTTTTTATTGCAATTTCCAGTGTGAGAGGGTATATCAGATTACAGAAAAACATTTTGATAAAGAATGACATTGGGCATACAGAGATATAGATTCTATGTAACTACATTGGATTCACAATTACATTGGTTTAACGAACAGACAAAGGAGAATTACATTTTCACTCAGCATTCACACCACATCAGCATGAATTTCACCATGAAATTCTCATGGTGGTCCACGAGAAGGCCTTACTGGTGCATTATTTAAACTGTTATGTTTATTCATATCATGATCTGATCACCATGCTCAATATATCCCATATGCATGGGGGTATTGGGGTAATGATACAAAAGGCTTTCTAGGGTAGACACTCTTTCACTCAGACTCAGCCCCCCCCCCACCCCCAATCAAAATCTTGGCTGCAGGCCTGCACCATGTGTCCTGCACCACATTCATTCCCAGGCATTCAACTATTACCATATCATTTTTTTCTCCCTCCTTGGAGAAGCATCTGTTAGGCCAGACCTTGCTTTCCTGCAGCATGCCAATGAATAGTCCAAAACCTTCCATAATGCCATAACTTCATAACACCAAAATGCCAACACTTCTTTTCCTAAGAATTATGCCAAAGACCAGATCTCTGTTTTCCATAAAGCAGAGTCTGCACAAAATCCAAGACTCCAAAAGCGCACTTCTTCCTCTTCTTTTGAGAAAGAAGGCCAAAGTGACCAGACTGCTCCCTTGCAAATCTGCCACTCTCCACAGTACACTATCTCTCTCCTTCCCTTGGAGCAGAGCATAGCAGGTGAACCAAACTACTCAGGTCTGTCACAATTTGAGCATTATTAGACTGAGTCTTTTATAGGAATATTCTGCTAATGTAGTCCCAAAGTTGTAAATGAATGAGATGTCTTCCATCTTGGCTCCATCTCAGTTTCCTGCCCAGATGTTGATTCTTCTTGATTGGTGTTGACAAACACAAGGCTTGTGTTGACTTCCTTCTTAACATAAGGAATGTTGCAAACAGTTCCTTAACTTGAAAGAACCATTGTCACAGTTCTTATCAGAGTTTACTTTTCAGTTCTTATTAGAAACTTTTAATTGCAATCCAGCAAGCAGGTAGTTAGTAACTGCAGGCCTTAGTATTATACTGGTGTCTCCAAAATTATTAATTCCACCCATACATCCTTCCATTCATTCCCAAACATATATTGAGCCCCCAGTGGCGGAGTGGGTTAAACCCCTGTGCTGGCAGGACTGAATACCAACAGGTCGCAGGTTCGAATCCGAGGAGAGGCGGATGAGCTCTCTCTATCAACACTAGCTCCTCATGCAGTGACATGGGAGAAGCCTCCCACAAGGATGATAAAAACATCAAATCATCCAGGTGTCCCCTGGGCAACGTCCTCGCAGACAGCCAATTCCCTCACACCAGGAGCGACTTGCACTTTCTCAAGTCGCTCCTGACACGGCAAATATAAAATAAAATATAAAATTCACATTTATCAAATCTGCACATTGAATTTCTTATTACACTGTCCCAATCCACTCATGGAGCCCCACATTGCCCATCAGACGACATGAGGTGACCTCTGGTGGGGCTCCATGGGTGAACTGGGACGGAAGTGTGGTGGGATGCTGCTGCCGCCAACACAAGAATCTCCACGTCTTCCGTAAGGAACAGTGGGTGGACTCAAGCCGCGTGGCAATACTTTCCCATGTGGGATGGGGAAGCAACAGCTGACAACCAAGACATCAGAATTGCCTCGCTGCCACTCTGTTGCCAACCCAATTTGCCACAAAGGCTAATGAATAATAATAATAATAATAATAATAATAATAACAACAACAACTTTATTTTTATACCCCGCCAATCATCTCCCCTAGAGGACTCGGGGCGGCTTACACGGGACAAGCCCAAAAAGTACAAGTAAAACACAGAAATAAAACACTACAATTAAAAATCAGATAAAAGCAATACAACACAATTATAAACAACATAAGAACAATATGGCTGAGAAAAAGAATATAGCTGAGATACAATTCAATGAGTGGAATATATTTTACAGGAGTGCAAAAAAGTGCAACAGACTAGTAGATTGGGTGGGAAATACTGTCATAAAACATGTTGAGGTAGGCCATTTGAGGGTCGAAGTAAAGTGCAGAACTCAATGGGGACAGGAAAATTACTGGTGAGCTGCTTAATCGAAAGCATACCGGAACATCCAGGTTTTTGGTTGACTCTGAAAGGAGGACAAGGTTGGATCTCCCTAGGGAGGGAGTTCCTCATCCATGTGATGAGGTCCTTGTTCTGCCATGCAAGTTGGTGCAGCAATTGCTTCAATATGCCACCTCGACTAAGCAGATGAAAACAGGAGCCAGTCTTTTGTTTTGGTCCTTGGTTGGGAAGGGTATGGAGAGGCTGGGATACCCCCCCCCCCCACACACACACTTTATCCTCTGAAATAGTTGTTATGTAAACATGCATAAATAATCTGAGAATAGTTGATTGCTTTACGTATATTTCAAGCCTGTCCATCAAAACACTTGCAATTAATCAACTGAGATTTCCATGAGATGAGGTCCTTGTTTTGCCATGCAAGTTGGTGCAGCAATTGCTTCAATATGCCACCTCGACTAAGCAGATGAAAACAGGAGCCGGTCTTTATATGTTTTAGCACTTGTTTTGGTCCTTGGTTGGGGAAGGGGATGGAGAGGCTGGGACACCCCCTCCCCCCCCCCCCACACATATACATTTTATCCTCTGAAATAGTTGTTATGTAAACATGCATAAATAATTTGAGAATAGTTGATTGCTTTACGTATATTTCAAGCCAGTCCATCAAAACACTTGCAATTAATCAACTGAGATTTCCCGGAGCAATAATGGTCCTCTTCTGAATCCACCTACTTATGGACCATTCACGGCACACTTCTGATCAGGCACATCTGTTTTTGTTAAGTGCCCTGTTTGGCAGTAATTGCACAAAAGTGGCGCTCTTTTGATTGCCCCAGGATATCTTTAGAATGTGCTTCAGGAAACACATTACACTGGCTCTTACTTCAGCCTGAATTGTATTTGTGAGCCAGCCATTTATACAATTTCACGAATGTACCTGACCTTTCCTTGTTGCAAGAGCCAGGTCAACTTGATGACTAAGGGCTTTCATATACCTGTTTACCGATCTGGCGGGTTATCATCAGGGTAGACAAAGTCCAAAATAACTACCTCTCCACATGCTGTTTTTTCTAAAGCACTAACTGTTCCCCAGAGGAGAGTTGAAGCCATTGGGGGTATTTCTGCAACTTTCTTGTAATGAGCTCCATCTGACCTGATAGTCTAACAACCCCATGGGTTTCTTTTTACCTTCTGCTAGAGCAGGTGCCTGCTTTGAACATAGGAGATAATTATGTCCTATCAGCTTATTTGCCTTCCTACATTTTGCTGACATGGTGACACAAAGGAACAGAGAGAAAAAATGAAAATTTCTCACGACTGATAGGAACTTAGTCAGGATTACAGACAGCTTCCTTGTTACAAACATCCAACTTACAAACGTCTCATTGTTAAGAATGGGGGTGAGACCACAGGAAGTGAGAGAAATCTATCTCTCCGAAGGGAAATTCACTCCTGGAAGAGTTATCCTGGGGAAAATGTTTCTCACCAATCTTTGTTTCTATCACAAGATTTTTTTTTTCAAAATCCAATTATGACAGAGACAGAAAATGAAGTGAAATATTCTTAACAGGGGCAAAAAGCAGCAAAACAAACACCACAGGGATAGGTTCTTGTAGGTTTTTTCGGGCTATAGGGCCATGTTCTAGAGGCATTTCTCCTGACGTTTCGCCTGCATCTATGGCAAGCATCCTCAGAGATAGTGAGGTCTGTTGGAAATAGGAAAATAGGTTTATATATCTGTGGAATGACTGGGGTGGGGCAAAGAGCTCTCTGCTGAAGCTAGGTGTGAATGTTTCAGCTGACCACCTTCATTAGCATTTGAAGGCCTGGCTGAGCCTGGGAAAATGTTCTGTTGAGAGGTGTTAAGATGTGCCTGGTTGTTTCCTCTCTCTGGTTAACACCACAGGGATGTTAACGCTTCCCTAAGCTTTCCAAAGCTAAGAGATATGTATATTTGGCTAGAGTTGCACCTGTTCCAACTTACAAACAAATTCAACTTAAGAACAAACCTAAAGAACCTATCTTGTTTGTAACTTGTGGACTGCCTGTATAACAGAAACATTTTGTCCAAGTGCCTGACTAAAATGTTGGGTCTTTTGTGAATTTATTATATTTACTAGCCGTCCCCTGCCACGCGTTGCTGTGGCCCACATGGGGGTTCTGTGTGGGAGGTTTGGCCCAATTCTATCAATGGTGGGGTTCAGAATGCTCTGTGATTGTAGGTGAACTATAAATCCCAGTAACTACAACTTCCAAATGTCAAGATTCTATTTTCCCCCAACTTCACCAGTGTTTACATTTGGGCACATTGAGGATTTGTGTCAAGTTTGGTCCAGATCCTCATTGTTTGAGTCCACAGTGATCTCTGGATGTAGGTGAACTACAACTCCAAAACCAAAGGGCACTGCCCACCAAACCCTTCCAGTGTTTTCTGTTGGTCATGGGAGAACTGTGTGCCAAGTTTGATTCAATTCCATCGTTGGTGGGTTCAGAATGCTCTTTGATTGTAGGTGAACTATAAATCACAGTAACTACAACTCCCAAAAGACAAAATCATTTTTTTGAGTGAAGGACATACATTGGGTTGTTAGGTGTCTTGTGTCCGAATTTGTTGTCAATTCGTCCAGTGGTTTTTGAGTTCTGTTAATCCCACAAACAAACATTACATTTTTATTTATATAGACTAGCTGTACCCACCATGCGTTGCTGTGGCCAACCTTCCCTCTTTCTCTTCTTCTTTCACTCCTTCCTTCACTCCCTCTTTCCTTCCTTCCTTCCCATCTTTCCTTCTCTTCTTCCTTACTTCTCTCTTTCCTTCTTTCCCCCTTTTTCTTTCTCTTCTGTTGTCTCTTTTCTTCCTTTTCTCTTTCCTTCTTTCTTTCCCTTTCTTTCTCTACATTTCCCCCCTTCCTTCCTTCGCTCCCTCTTTCCTTCCTTTCTTCCTTCCTTCCCATCTTTCCTTCTCTTCTTCCTTACTTCTCTCTTTCCTTCTTTCCCCCTTTTTCTTTCTCTTCTGTTGTCTCTTTTCTTCCTTTTCTCTTTCCTTCTTTCTTTCCCTTTCTTTCTCTACATCTTCCCCCCTTCCTTCCTTCACTCCCTCTTTCCTTCCTTCCTTCCCATCTTTCCTTCTCTTCTTCCTTACTTCTCTCTTTCCTTCTTTCCCCCTTTTTCTTTCTCTTCTGTTGTCTCTTTTCTTCCTTTTCTCTTTCCTTCTTTCTTTCCCTTTCTTTCTCTACATTTCCCCCCTTCCTTCCTTCGCTCCCTCTTTCCTTCCTTTCTTCCTTCCTTCCCATCTTTCCTTCTCTTCTTCCTTACTTCTCTCTTTCCTTCTTTCCCCCTTTTTCTTTCTCTTCTGTTGTCTCTTTTCTTCCTTTTCTCTTTCCTTCTTTCTTTCCCTTTCTTTCTCTACATCTTCCCCCCTTCCTTCCTTCACTCCCTCTTTCCTTCCTTCCTTCCCATCTTTCCTTCTCTTCTTCCTTACTTCTCTCTTTCCTTCTTTCCCCCTTTTTCTTTCTCTTCTGTTGTCTCTTTTCTTCCTTTTCTCTTTCCTTCTTTCTTTCCCTTTCTTTCTCTACATTTCCCCCCTTCCTTCCTTCGCTCCCTCTTTCCTTCCTTTCTTCCTTCCTTCCCATCTTTCCTTCTCTTCTTCCTTACTTCTCTCTTTCCTTCTTTCCCCCTTTTTCTTTCTCTTCTGTTGTCTCTTTTCTTCCTTTTCTCTTTCCTTCTTTCTTTCCCTTTCTTTCTCTACATCTTCCCCCCTTCCTTCCTTCACTCCCTCTTTCCTTCCTTCCTTCCCATCTTTCCTTCTCTTCTTCCTTACTTCTCTCTTTCCTTCTTTCCCCCTTTTTCTTTCTCTTCTGTTGTCTCTTTTCTTCCTTTTCTCTTTCCTTCTTTCTTTCCCTTTCTTTCTCTACATCTTCCCCCCTTCCTTCCTTCCTTCGCTCCCTCTTTCCTTCCTTCTTTCCCTTTTTTATTTCCTTCTCTCCTTCCTTCCATCTCTAACTTTCCTTCCTTCCCCCTTTTTCTTTCCCTCCCTCTTTCTCTCCTTTCTTCTTTCTCTATCTATTTCCTTCCTTCTCTCTTTGCTTCCATGCTTTCTTCTCCCTTTCTTTCTTTCCCTCTTTCTTTTCTTTTCCTTTCTTTCTTTCTTTCTTTCTTTCTTTCTTTCTCCCCTTCCCTCCCCCTTTCTTCCTTTTTCTGTATTGTCATTTAGCTTTCCGTCATTTAGGTTTTTGGGGCTTTTTAAGTCTCTTTTGCCGTGTTTTTCAGTGTTTTTATGAGTGAAGGACATACATTGGGTTGTTGGGTGTCTTGTGTCCAAATTTGGTGTCAATTCCCCCAGTGGTTTTTTAGTTCTGTTAATCCCACAAACGAACATTACATTTTTATTTATATATAGATTTGTTCAGATGGTTTTGGTATCTTTTGGAAATGATGTCTCTCTATATTTCATAACTGACCTCCAGCTCAGTTGAAAGAATTGGACAAAAAAACCTCTGAGTATTTCTTACCTTTAAAAAAAAACAAAACCCTATGCAATTCACTGGGTATGCCATAAAGAGCAGGGCCTCCCCAGACGGCTTTAATCTCTGAGATGGCCACTTTGTGTTAATCTGTTGATCAGGATTTATCTTGGGTTGTTGTAGGTTTTTTCGGGCTATATGGCCATGTTCTAGAGGCATTCTCCTCTGACGTTTCGCCTGCATCTATGGCAAGCATCCTCAGAGGTAGTGAGGTCTGTTGGAACTAGGAAAATGGGTTTATATATCTGGGGAAAAACCAGGGTGGGACAAAGGACTCTTGTCTGCTGGATCTACGTGTGAATGTTTCAACTGACCACCTTGATTAGCATTTGATAGCCTGGATTTATCCTCTTTGTATCCCTCTGTTTCATCAGAGGTTCTAGGAGATTGGCTGTCCTGTTTTTCATTCTTGTAACACCGCGTGACACCAGTTACTCTGAGGTCTGGCTAAAATTCACTGAGATTTATAGATAAACAGAGTTATGAATCCAGTTTTCTACTCTCGCTCTGGAAATAGTATGATGCCTTAGCAACAATTCATCAAAAGTGCATTTTTATTGAGTCCATCTTCTTTTTCTAGAAGTTTTGCTTTTTCTCTTTGCACTTTTCAAAAAAATCTCATATAACTGTGTCCTTTTATTTTTCACATCAAACCACCATCTCTTACATTTGATCTCAGTTCTCAGACCCAAAGCCTGAGATATATTTTCACCTCGCATTTTCCATGTTGCACCTGTCTGCCTTGAGAAATTGCTCTTCTTCACATTGGAAATTATTGTGGACAAAAATTCTCCCTGATGCTTCAGCTGTGATTCAGCATCCACATGCAAAGTCTCAGGAGTATCATGTCCCTATGGCATTTCTACATTGCAGATAGACATATTCCATCCCATTTGGCAATAGTTCCAGTGCTTCAATGATGCTGCTTGCTTCAAAAGAAGGTCATTGTTTATTGTACTTTCTATCATTTGTGTTTTATTAACACATTTACAGTTTGAGCACAGATTGAATCACACAACAAAACCTTCACAAGCTCACTGCCCTTACCTATCAGATTTCCAGAGGGCTCATCAGCACCTCCAGATCCTTGGAGACTTCAGCTTGACTATCCCCATCATTTATTCTGACACTGGCTGAGATCCCAGGTCATACTGGTTGAGCATAAATCTCTGTCTATTAGGGCTGGGCAACCATGGAAAAATTTGTTTCTAAAATCGATTCGTTTTTTGGGGTTTTTTAAAAGAATTCCGAATTTTTTCTTTTAAAAAGTTCAATATTTACGAAATTTCGCAAATTACAAAACAATTACGAAACAATTACGAATCAATTACGAATCGATTCGTTAATGGCGGACGCGACCGTGCAATACGCTAAAAAATCTCCAAATAGGACAGGGGGAACTTCTGTTGTTGACTGTTGGTGTGATATTTATAATTTTTTTTCACTTATTAAACAAACAACAACTATAAAACTTGCCCCAGACATTTGGAAATAATAACGAAACGATTTCAAAACGATAACGAAACAAATACAAAACGAATCCGAAGCAATTACAAAACGAATTTAAAAATTCGTTTCGTTTTTTAGTTGCTCCTGAATGGTTCGTTATCGCTTCGTTATAAAAAAAAATAATGAATTTTTAACGAATTACGAAATTACGAAACGAAACCGCCCAGCCCTACTGTCTATGTATATATGGGAAGTATTTTATTTATTTATTTCATATCAAAAGCATTGCATAAATTAGTATAAAACTGATAAAAATAGAAGTAGCGCAGGCAGTTAAATATCTATTGACCAAAAACGGGCAACAGCAATGGCATTTTCTGTAGCTTCCAGCAATTTTTCCTCTGTACATGAGGCAGGGCATAATGGACAAGCATACAGATGCGGAGTTGTCTGTTCTGCTTCACAGTCACATAAGGTGTGAGATTCTTTTAGGTAGTGCCATTTTGCCAGGTTGTCTTTTGATCTGCCCACTCCTCTTCTGAGTCTGTTCAGGGACTTCCAAGTTTCCCATTCTTGGTTAGCCCCTGGAGGAAGACCTTTGTGGGGGGCCATCCAGTTGGGATTTCCTGATTTAGCTGCCCAGAGGGATACCCTTGCTGTTGCTGGGGGAACGCCAAGAGGAGTGGTCGTTCTCATAAAGCTTTTCCTTGAGTCTACTGGGAAGGAGGCTGGTAGCCATGTAGTGGATGGCTTTCACAGTGTTCAACCTTATTTCTCTCACATTCAGCATTGGGGAGGGGGGGGCAATGCCAGCAAGTTTGTAGGGTTTATCAACAGGTGTAGGTTGAAAACATCCTGTGATTATTCTGCATGTTTCATTCAAAGCTATGTTTATTTATTTATTTGCTTTATTTCTATACCGCATTTTTCAGCCTGATAAGGCGACTCACCTGCTTTGTATGGGAAGTAGTGGGGGCTGTTTGGCCTGGTTTCTTCCTCACCCCAAAACAATCACTGAGGACACAGCTCTATCATCCAGGGCCAGGCCCGTAGCCAGGATTTCGTTGTTTTTTTTTGGGGGGGGGGGGCTAAAACATTTTCAGGGGGGTTTCGGGGGGGGGGTTGAGTTTCGGGGGGGGCTGAGTCTGTGTGAAAGAGGGTCTAGCCTAGCAAACGTTTTGTATCATTACCCCAATACCCCCATGCATATGGGATATATTGAGTATGGTGATCAGATCATGATATGAATAAACATAACAGTTTAAATAATGCACCAGTAAGGCCTTCTCACGAACCACCATGAGAATTTCGGGGGGGGGGGGCTGAAGCCCCTCAAGCCCCCCACCCCACCCCCCCGGCTACATGCCTGTCCAGGGCACAGATCTGCTCTTGACCTGTGAGGGAAGAAGAAGCAGTCTCAATTCTGTTGGAAATATTAAAAATTAACTAGGTATTTTTAATTACAAAACTGTGAGTCAAGCACTGAAAAAGTTAAGTGAATGCAATGACTCAGCAAAAGCTGCAGTTCTATATAAGTAGGTGTGCCAGTAGCTTAGTAAGTTAGTTTGAGGTAAACCTCAGTGGGAGAAAAGGCCTCAGTGGTAGAAGATCTTACTGTGGAAGAATAGGCCTCAGAGTGTGAGGAGGCCTCGATATGAGAAGGCCTTGTGTGTGAAGCTCCAGTGAGAAGGCTGAACTTTATTTGTGTTATGGAAACCTTGTTCTTGGAAATAGTGCAACCATATTATTTTGCTATAAAGAAAAGCCTCCTATGGAAGATATAACATTGGTCTGTATGTCTTTGTTATTTATATCACTTTGGGCAACTGGTTGTGGGTCATGTTGCTGCTGATAAGTTGCTTTGCTATACATTTATGAGGAGGTTAGTAAGCCCACTCGCCCAACAAACTCCACCCCCAATATAAGCCAGGGACCGGGGGAAATGTCCCACTACAAGGAACCAGCATCCAAAACTACTAGTTCCCCCTTCTGCAAAAACCAAACTAGTACAAAATCCAAAGTGAATCTAATTCCCATTCACACCCATATATGTCACCAACAGGATGCCAGCCAGCCACTCCACCCCATCTCCATGTCCACACATAACTAAAACCTTGCTGAACTGGTCTTCTACTTCTCATATGGGGACATATACTATATTCCTTAGTGAGTAGGGATATGCAGACACTAGGGATGGGTAACCACGGAAAAATTTGTTTCTAAACTCGATTCGTTTTTAGGGGGTTTTTGCGTTTCGTTTTTTAAAAAAATTCCGAAATTTTTCTTTAAAAAAGTTTGAAATATACAAAATTTCGTAAATTACTAAACAATTACGAAACAATTACGAATCGATTCGTTAATGGCGGACGCGATTGCGCAATATGCTAAAAAACCCTCCAAATGGGACAGGGGGAACTTCTGAAGCTTCCCTCTCCCTCTGTTGTTGACTGTTGGTGTGATAATTTATTTTTTATCACTGATAAAACAAACAACAACCCTAAAACTTGCACCAGACATACGGAAACAATTACGAAACAATTACGAAACAATTACGAAACAATTACAAAACAATTACAAAACAATTACGAAATAAATTGAAAAATTTGTTTCGATTTTTAATTGCTCCTGCATGGCTCGTAAGCTAATTTAAATACGAATTAATAACGAATTACGAAATTAACGAACGAAACCGCCCAGCCCTAGCAGACACCTCACCGAGATACTTGAGAGCCCTTGATAAGAAGATTGGCTAATCTCGCTACTACACTGCCATGTAAAATCCAGATTATCAGCTTTGAACTGGATTATATGGAAGTATAGAAGGGGCCTTAGTTGGAAGAATAGGCTAGACTTCTTGGGTGCTTTGTTAAAGCATGGAACAAGGGAAATGCCCTAAATTCTGTCCTATAGACTAATGCTCCTTGCAGTGAAAATTAATTTAAGCAACAGTGATCCTTGGCAGACAACAGCCAGGAAAGAGAATGTCTGTCATCCAATTAATGTTTTCACTGGCAAAATGCAAGGAATGGAGAGCAGTAGTTTTATAATAGCGGCCTTCCTAGTAGTCAGATGGTACATATTTTTATTTCTCAACCTTATGTTCCTTTTCTGAATTTCTACAAGAAAGCTGCTTAAATATTCAGAACATTTTATCCAGGCCATAAAGCCTTCTGCTTGGGCAAATTTACTGGAGTATAGGATTTAGGGAATAACAATAAGTAACTGGAATGATTCCCTCTTCGCAGGCATATGGATGCCTGGGTTATTTTATTAGATTACTGTTACTCCAAAGTGGGGAAACCATTTAGCTTTGGCTCAAACTAGAATCGATTGCAAGCCCAGAGTAAATGTTGAAGTCAACCTTTTTCTTTTTCTTTTGATACAGATGAAGAGAATGCCTTCCCTCAGGTTTCATGCCAAGAGCAGAAATGATATTATGTAATATGGCAAACACTGGGAAAGAGGAGAACTTGTATTTGGGAGTGTGAGGTTGATTTCAGGTATAGATGCATTTACACAAGACCATACCATGAAAGCAATGGACTATCTATTATTTATTTATTTACTTTGCTTGTATACCGCAGTTTCTCAGCCCGTAGGCGACTCAACGCAGTTCACAACAAGAGCAAAAGTCAATCGAACAACATACAATATTTAAAACCATTAACAGCATAATATACAAAATAATGACACATCAATAACAACACATCAACGTCTCATAACTAAAATCGTGATCCAATTCGTCATCCATAATTCCATTTCCTTATTTATTTATTTAACTATACACATTTATCTATACACATTTCTCATCACATAGTAGACAGCCAGATGCCTCGGTGTGAAGCCCATAAGGAATAACAATTTCCAACAGCCTAAAACTTGCTTCTGATAGTCATATAGCATGGGTGTGTGTGCGTGTTTGTGTGCACTTTCATGTCTCTGTCAACTTGTAAAGGTAAAGATAAAGGCTTCCCCTTGACATTAAGTCTAGTTGGGTCCAAATCGGGGAGGGGGGGGGGTTGTGCTCGTCTCCATTTCTAAGCCAAAGAGCCAGTGTTGTCCGTAGATGCCTCCTAGGTCATGTGGCCAGCATGACTGCATGGAGCACCATTACCTTTTTGCCAAAGCGGTACCTATTGATCTACTCACATTTGCTTCTGCTAGGTTGGCAGAAGATGGGGCTAACAATGAGCGCTCACCCCGTCTGCGGATTTGAACCGCTGACCTTCTGGTCAAGCAAGTTCTACAGCCTAGCGGTTTAACCCACTGTGTCACTGTGGCCCCATGTCAACTTATAGCAACATCATTAATTACATAGAGTTTTCTTACTCATAGGATCTGCGCACATCATTCAAAAATATATCACACAGTCCTAAACACTTGGGAAGTGTTCAAAATCATTCTGAAAATGATTTTAATGATGAGGAACAGCAACAAGAGCAACATTTTCACTATTCAGAGAATACTACAGTTAACTGTGGAAAAATTAGCACGTGGAATGATCCACAACAATCCTCAGAAGAGACATGTGATGGTAGGAGGCTCCCTTCTGAATGGAACAGAAGCAGTGATTTGGGGGCTTAACCGAATGTCTCGAGGGGTGTACTGCTCCCTGGGGCAAAAATCTGTGATGTAATGAAGAGGAAAACAACACTCACCAAGCCTACTGACTGTTACACTTTCCTGTTGTTAGGAATACTGAAAGAGAAAGGTGTTCATGATGAATGGGAGTTTCTTAAAAGTGAGACCCTGAAGGCACAATTTCAACCATTCCATTCAAGAGGGAAAATGGAAGTGTCTAAACCAGGGGTCCTCAAACTTTTTAAAAAGAGGGCCAGGTCACAGTCTCTCAAACTGTTGGAGGGCCGGATTATAATTTGAAAAAAAAAATGAATGAATTCCTATGCAAACTGCACATATCTTATTTGTAGTGCAAAAATCACTTAAAAACAATACAATAATTGAAATGAAGAACAATTTTCACAAAGATAAATTTATTAGTATTTCAGTGGGAAGTGTAGGTCTGTTTTTGGCAGGTACGCTTGGCGGGGACGAGAGACAGGGCCTTATCAGTGGTGGCCCCTTGGCTGTGGAACACCCTGCCTATAGATATCAGATTGGCCCCCTCCCTGCTGCCGTTTCGGAGGAAAGTGAAGACCTGGCTATTCGAACAAGCATTTGATCAAACAGTGTAATTGAACATAGGAATACGGAATAATGGATGACGAGACTGGATTCTGATTTTATTGTTGAGGTGCTATTGATTGTTATACTGAAGTTAGTGATTTATGTTATAATTGTTTTAATTGCCTGATACTGTTTTGTAATGCTTTGTATTGATGTTGTTCACCGCTTTGAGTCACCTGAGGGCTGAGAAAAGCGGTATAGAAATAAAGTAAATAAATAAATAAATAAATAAATGAGATAGGATTGTTGTTGTTGTTGTGTGTTTTCAAGTTGTTACAGACTTAAGTTGACCCTGAGCGAGGGGCTGGGTAAATAACTTTGGAGGGCTGCATTCGGCCCCTGGGCCTTAGTTTGAGGACCCCTGGTCTAAATGAAACCAAGTAAAATTTAAAAGGAATGTGGGCAAGAATTGGAAAAAGTGAGAAATCACCAAAGAGAAATCCAAGCTGATAGCCAGCACATATACGGAGAATGTCAGAAAAGTTAAGGAACAGAACTGGCTCATGTTTGCTAGAGAGAATACAAACAACACAAAGGACATTTGGGGTTATTTCCATAGCAAAAATAAGAGCATGTAAATGGTAGGGTCGCTGAGTGGAGAAAATGACAAAAAGTGCAGAGGGAAGAGGAAAAGCAGAATTACTCAGTACCTTTGCTTTGATCTTCTCCCAAAAAGAAAATGGCTTGATCTGGGGAAAATGGAGCAAATTATGTCGTAAGGAAAATATAACCCAAAATAGGTAAAGAGGTATTACAGTACACCTAGCTATGCTAAATGAATTCAAGTCTCCAGGGCCAGATAAACTACATCCAAAGTTATTAAAAGAACAGGCAGAAACAGTCTCAAACAGACCCATAGCCAGGATTTTGAATTGGGGGAGGGCAGAGTTTGATTGGGGGGGGGGGGCTGAGTTTGATTGGGGGAGCTGAGTTTGATTTGACGGGCTGAGTGATTTGGGGGGCTGAGTTTGATTTGTGGTGGGCTGAGTTTGATTCGGGGGGCTGTTTGATTCGGGGGGGGGGGGTGAGTTTGATTTGGTGGGGGGGGGGGGGCTCAGGATCTACCCTAGCAGACCTTTTGTATCATTATCCCAATACCCCCATGCATATGGGATATACTGAGCATGGTGATCAGATCATGATATGAATAATTATAACAGTTTAAGTAATGTACCAGTAAGGCCTTCTTGCGGTCCATCCTGAGAATTGGGGGGGGGGGGGGGGAGGGGATGAAGCCCCTCAAGCCCCCCTCCCAGCTATGGGCCTGGTCTCAAAGCTACTGGCAATAATAATAATAATAATAATAATAATAATAATAATAATATAGAATTCCTGTGGAATCAGAAAAGTTTCAGCAGACTGGTAGAGGCAAAATGTTGCCTCCATCTTCAAAAGGGAAAAAAGAGGACCCAAACAATCATGGACCAGTCGGTCTATAAGCACTTTGAAAGAAATGCCGTGATCACTAAAAGTCTTCTTAGGTTTCTCAAAAACAGGTTTTGTCAAACTTATCTTTTTCTTTTTGTAGGGTTTCCAGCGTGGTAGATTGAATGAATGTTGTATATGTAGCGTATCTTGAATTGAGTAAGGCCTTTGACAAGGTCCCTCACAATAAAATTACAGGCAAGCTAGTTAAATGTGGGCTAAATTGTTTGACAGCCTCAACTCAATGGCTCCTTTTCATCCTGGGGAGAAGTAAGGAGTGGAGTGCCACAAGTTTCTTTCCTGGCCCCAGTGATTTTTGCAGGTGACACCCAATTAGGAAGGATCATTAATACCCCAGAGGGTAGGATTTCCATGGCTTGCTCAGATAGTGTGGATGAGGAATTGCTTGATGGGTCAAAAGAGGAGAAGGACAACAAGTTAAACATGAACCAACAATGTGATGTGGCGGCAAAAAAAGCCAATGGGATTTTGGCCTGCATCAATAGGAGCAAAATGTCTAGATCTAGGGAAGTAATGCTACCCCTCTATTCTGCTTTGGTTAGACCACGTCTGGAATATTGTGTCCAATTCTGGGCACCACAATTCAAGAGAGATATTGACAAGCTGGAATGTGTCCAGAGGACGGCAACTAAAATGATCAAGGGTCTGGAGAACAAGCCCTATGAGGAGTGGCTTAAGGAACTGGACATGTTTAGCCTGAAGAAGAGAAGGCTGAGAGGAGATATGATAGCCATGTATAAATATGTGAGAGGAAGCCACAGGGAGGAGGGAGCAAGCTTGTCTTCTGCTTCCCTGGAGACTAGGACATGGAACAATGGCTTCAAACTACAAGAAAGGAGATTCCATCTGAACATGAGGAAGAACTTCCTGACTGTGAGAGCCGTTCAGCAGTGGAACTCTCTGCCCCGGAGTGTGGTGGAGGCTCCTTCTTTGGAAGCTTTTAAACAGAGGCTGGATGGCCATCTGTCAGGGGTGATTTGAATGCAATATTCCTGCTTCTTGGCAGGGGGTTGGACTGGATGGCCCATGAGGTCTCTTCCAACTCTTTGATTCTATGAAATCCTGATAAGGACTTATGAGACCATTTTCCTGAATGGCCACTCTGCACATTAATGCGATGCATTACAGATGTCCAAAGAAATGTAAAAAAAACATGAGGTCTCTTCCAACTCTTTGATTCTATGATTCCATAAGGAAGTCTACATCTAGGTTAGCTCTTGCTGCAAATGGACACTCCTCAGCAATCCAGGCAAACCTCTCTAGAGGAAGCTGAAGCAAGCACTTCTGAACAAACTTCAGAAGGGTTAAACATACCTGCACCCCTAGACCATAGGAAAGAGCAGGCAGGGTATTGTAGCACTGAAATATTAGCTGAGAATTTTTCAGTAGTCAAGCAAAAAGCCCTCATTGTTGTGGAATAATTCCCTGAATTGAGTCCAACAGCTGTTTTATCTTGTCCTGTGTCCTTACTCTGTTGTTTCTCAGTTTGACACCCAAGGATTCCTGACTTTGACTTCTAATGATCTGACTTTCCATTTTAGCATCTTTGTTTGTTTGAACTGAATGTTTCTGACTCTGGACTGATTTTTTGCTGCTTTCAAAGAACTCTGGTAATCAGCATTCCTGACCCTTGACTGTTGACCTTAGCTATTGCATTGATGGCCCTTCCACACAACCATATAATCCAGAATATCAAGGCAGAAAATCCCACAATATCTGTTTTGAACTGGGTTATCTGAGCCCACATGCCATATATCCCAGTTCAAAGCAGATAATTTGGGATTTTATTCAGCTCTGTGGAAGGGGCCTGAGTGTGTTTGGACTTTGATTCCATGCAGCCATTCTGTTATTACAATGATCAGAAGTCAAAATGATTAAAGAGCTGGGCCATAACTAATGATTTTCCAACTGGGAGAAATTAAATGTTCAGATGTAGGATGGGTGAGGCTTGCAAACAATACACGTGAAAGGGAGCTAGGAGTCTTAGTAGACCATAAGCTGAAAATTAGTCAATGGTGTGATACAGCAGCTAAAGTCAATGCATTTATAGCCTGCATCAAATAAAGGATAGTGTCTCAATTGAGGGAAGTAATCGTGCCTCTTTATTCTGCTTTGATCAGACCTCAAATGAAATACTGCATTTAGTTCTGGGCACCATAATTTAAGGATACAGACAAGATGGAATATGTCCAGCTATGGTGAAAGGTCTGGAAACTGCATCTTATAAGGAGCTGCATTTTTGTAGCTGGGTATGTTGGAGAAGAGAAGATTAAAAACTCCCCTGCCACGCATTGCTGTGGCCCACATAGGGGTTCTGTGTGGGAGGTTTGGCCCAATTCTATCGTTGGTGGTGTTCAGAATCCTCTGTGATTGTAGGTGAACTATAAATCCCAGCAACTATAAATCCCAGCAACTCCCAAATGTCTCCCCCAAACTCCACCTAAGATGCCTAACTAACAGGACTAGGTAGGAATAATATAAAACAATATGAACAATGGCATACACTTATATTTCATTGGGTTATATTACATTTAAGCAATTTTAGCTTAAATTTAGTCTACAATGAAAAGAATTCTAGCTTTACAATTTTTTGTGGTTATCCATGAAAGCACGGGAAATATTCTTACAAAGGATGCACTGTTCATACAGCCAGAACTTGCCACATAAATATAGATGCCAGATAATCCTCCCTGTTATTATCCTTGTAATTTACAATATGTGGTAAACAGGTTCTAGCAGAGATAAAATATAGGCTTAATTTAGGAAATTACAGAGCTCTGTCATGTACCTTGGAAAAGGGTAAGATTAATAATCACAAACAAAACCATTGCTTTGAAATAATGGGAAAAGACAAGACATGGAAGAGTTGTTATAAAGAGCCAAGACAGCATGGTTGAATCCTGTTGTCATCTCCATAGGGTTGCACGAGTGAGTGCAAACTGAACATATGTATATGGAAAAAGTATTTACAATGTGATCTCTTGCCTTGTCAGAAATAAATGTGTAAACAAAAGACACTAGTCCACAACATAATTATCAGTATCTTTATTCATACTCACTTGCTTTCAAACTACTATTAATATTTAACAAAAACATGTCATGCAAACAAAGAATAATTGTTAAGATTAAGGAAAAAGTGCACAACGTGTACATTAATCTTGCCTGATATTATTATTATTATTATTTTTCTTGTTATAGTTTCAACCTGCAGATGAATGGCCTCTCCATTATCCATACAGTATCTCACAGTTAGTAAATAATTTATAAAACATTTCTCTCTCTTTTCAATAGAAATGTTGAGCTGTAAAGTGGTATCGTATATAAAATGTAAAAATGTTATTGTTTCCGCCTTTGTCAAAAAAAAAAAGAAAAGCAACAGAGCAACGCAGCAAATATTCGGACACGATAAGCCTCCTTCCTGTCTGCAATCCGAAAAATTATCTATGACCTGTATATTTCAGGGCATGACATGAACAAAGTTACAATTCTGGGTTGTTGTGTGTTTTCCGGGCTGTATGGCCATGTTCCAGAAGCATTCTCTCCTGACGTTTCGCCTGCATCTATGGCAGGCATTCTCAGAGGTTGTGAGGTCATAACTTCTGAGGATGCCTGCCATAGATACAGGCAAAATTTCAGGAGAGAATGCTTCTGGAACATGACCATACAGCCTGGAAAACACACCACAACCCAGTGATTCTGGCCATGAAAGCTTTCAACAATACAAAATTACAATTCGTTTTGTTACACTGTCTTGCATTCCTCTTCGTTATAGAAAGAGATTAACTTTGTTCTGAAGCTATTTCTGAGGTTTATAGTATACACAGAACACCCTAAAGCAAAACCATAATTGAAATCCCAGGCCAAAATTAGTTGGCACATGCCAAAAAACAAAATCGGGTTTATGTTTGACTATTTTGATCCTCACTTTACACCCAAACACACTCAGGTGAAGTACATATTTGCTGTGCGATTGTTTCCCTATTTCCTTCAGTGGAAAGGAAAAACTATGGAAATGCCAAGAAGCGAATGTGATGTTTTCAATCACAAGGACGGCTTTGCACTGGAAGTTTTAGAGAACGTTCAAGAGTATGGGAGAGGAGTGAATATCAATGTGCTTTTATTTAAAACGGGGAATGCCATGATTTGCATAATCTTGCCCAATGCCCTTGTGTGCATTTCCTATACCTAGGAGTTCAATGAAGTTAGCACAAGGATATGTGAGCTTTGACAATCAGGTTCAACACAAAAGAATTGGGTTTTGACTTGATATGTTATCTATCACCATTGGTTCTAATACCCTTTTCTGGTTAAAATAATCCTAATAACTCTCTCCCATACCGTCCCAATAACTGGTTATAGAAGAATCTCATCAAATTTCCAAACCAAACATAATAAAAGATTTTTTCCTTGCATGGTGCATTGTCTTCAAAGACAGTTTCTGCTTTATTTACTATTGCACAAAAGATTATGGTGTAAAATTCCTGGAAAGCTTTGTCCTACAATCACTAATGATATTATAACTTCTTTTATTTATGCAGGATTACTCAGTAATGGAGCCCCTGGTGGCGCAGTCGGTTAAATCCTTGTGTCGGCAGAACTGAAGACCAACAAGTCGCAGGTTTGAATCTGGGGAGAGCGCGGATAAGCTCCCTCTGTCAGCTCCAGCTCCCCATGCAGAGACATGAGAGAACCCTCCCACAAGGATGGTAAAACATCAAAACAACCCGGGCAACGTCCTTGTATTTGGCCAATTCTCCCACACTAGAAGCGACTTGCAGTTTCTCAAGTCGCTCCTGACATGAAAAAAAACAACCCTCAATAATAGGGAAACTGTATGATTTTGCAAACCGCATTTTGCAGCACTGTGTTTGCTCTACAAAAATGGAAGCAATATTCAGTGTCTATGTGAGATATGTCCCAGGATAAGTGCACATTTCCTTTCCAGCAGTATTATTGTAACTGTATTTTCTCAAAGTACAAAAGCACAGAATATTCAGCATACCATGTTAATTCAATAAATTGATTCCGCATTAACAAGTTTAATACTTTTAATAAGATTGTTTTTCACATTAGAAGTGCACTAGGAAGAGGAACAGAACAACTCACAAGAGCCGGTGAGGAATAAGAGTATTATTATTATCCCCATTTTACAGACAGGGAAATGGAGGCAGAGAGGTTGAATACCTTGCCCAAGGCCACAGAGTTGGGGCCCCACGGAGCTAAGAATTATAGTTCGTTGTTCCTAAATCCCAGGTCTGTGATAAAACTATGAGAACATGTATATCCAACCCCTTCCATTCAACGTCTTTATAGGAACAGAAGGGTTTTAAGTGCATGCTTCCTTGCTGATTATAAGGCTGTATGAAAGTCAAGCTTCACTGGCACGGTTATTTGTTGATAGTATGAAGCTATAATTATCAGTACTAAATCACCGTCAATTTATTATAAACACTGGAAATAAATTTGGTAGTTATGGGTTTGAAGGAAGGAGAGGCATAGTCACTAGATTTTGCGTTCTACTATATTGCAGGGTGTTTTTTTGGTTGAACAAAACATAGCTACACATAAATTTCTGATATAGGACACATACATTTTACAAATGCAAAGAGACTCAAAGAACCAGTGACAATAACATAATCATAATGATGTTGACCAGGGGTCCTCAAACTATGGCCCGGGGGCCGAATATGGCCCTCCAAGGTCTTTTCCCCGGCCCTCGCTCAGTGTCAGTCTAAATCTGAAAGCACACAACAACAACAATCCTATCTCATCAGCCAAAAGCAGGCCCACACTTCCCACCGAAATACTAATAAGTTTATATTTGTTAAAACTGTTCTTAATTTTAATTATTGTTTTTGAATTACAAATAAGTTATGTGCAGTGTGCATAGGAATTCATTCATTTTTTTCCCTCAAATTAATGCGGTCCTCCAATAGTTTGAGGGATTGTGACCTGGCCCTCTGTTAAACAAGCTTGAGGACCCCTGATGTAGACAGTGTCAACAAAAAATCAAACTTTATTTCTCTCTCTTCCGCTTACCCGATCTTGGCATCTCTGGTGGGGATATACTCCAATGTGAACACTATATATTCAACCCACACACCCCCATATTGACATTCCTATAGTGATTATCTGTGGGCAAAATCTCCAACTTGCAGGAGGTTGTTAAGAAAGACGGGGAGAAGATGGATAAGAGAATGGGGAAAGATAACAAATTTGGCAGTGGGGATTGTGGGAAAGGGTAGCTACAAGTTAATGTGCTGGCTAAGAAAGGAACTAAAAGCAAAGGGGTGAATTTAATAGTGCAGCAGTCCACTTTGTGCCTAACACATCTTAAAACATAGCTAGAGAACTTAAATACTCCTAACAGGGCCCAGGAATGAGATCTAGTCATCATACGGATTCTCCTTAATATTACAATAGACCATTAGCATCCACCGGGGTTTGGTTATAGGATTTCCTCATGTCTACAAAAATCCACGTATACTCACATTATATACAACGGCATAGTAAAATGGTGTCCCTTCTAAAATAGACAAAATTAAGGTTTGCTTTTGGAATTTTCCTTTTTTTAAGCCATGGATGGTTGAATCAGTGGATGCAGAGTCCATGAATGTGCTGGATTAATTGTATACTATCATTTTATACTAAGTTTATCACCAGGTGATTTAGAAGCATTCATAATCTTTCTTTCTACCTTTGTTCAACACCCTTCTCTCCATTATCTAGCACTCAGTTCAGGGGGGCAAACTAGGTCAAACTATTTGTCTGTCAAGCCCAGAGCTTCAGAGGTGGGCAGTCTCCCCTTCCATATATCACTGGACTACAATCCCATCTCCAATAGCTGCCACACACACTATAATAGGATCTAATCCTGCATTTGCCTCACCCTGGTTGGTTCTAGCAAGCACCAGCTACCCAGCAACCCAAGCAGAGACTTTTTCCCATCACATGGCACATGCTCCTCTTTATTTGGGGCATGCTACAAATTAAAATATAGGATTTTATACATCTTGAGCAAAAAAAATATTCCACACAGCTATAGTCTCTTGTACTTGTGGCGGTGTTGAGCAAAAGTGATCCTCTTATACTCCTGGACAGCAACTCTCACATTCTTCCTAAACCATTTGTCTGTTTTGGTCAGGGCTGATGGGTATTGTATGCCCAAAACATATTGAGGGACACAGCTACCCACCTCCGCTTTATGGAACTGGAATGCTTATACTCCTGATTTTAGATTGTCAGTTACTTGGGATAATACATATCACCTTGTTACTTCATAAAGGTAGGAGCCCCCAGTGGAGCAGTAGGTTAAACTCTTGTGCTGGCAGGACTGAAGACCGACAGGTTGCAGGTTCGAAACTGGGGAGAGTGCGGATGAGCTCCCTCTGTCAGCTCCAGCTCCCCATTCAGGGACATGAGAGAAGCCTCCCACAAGGCTGGTAAAACATCAAAACACTTGGGTATCCCCTGGGCAACAACCTTGTAGATGGCCAATTTTCTCACACCAGAAGCGACTTGCAGTTTCTCAAGTTGCTCCTGATATGGGGAAAAAAACTCCATAAAGGTGTAATAGCCACTGGTGGAACCATAAAAATAAATATTATCGTGACTTAATTGGTCTGACTATGCTGGACAATGTCAGTGCTGGAGAAATGGAGGTTGTTGAAGAAAATATTGAAGAAAATATGCACTGAAATAAATGGCCTTCTCAGAATGATGATAGCTGGCTTTGGCGACTAATTACTCCCCCAAGAACAATGTCCCTGATAGGAATTATAATTCCATCCAAAGGCAGAAAATTCACTGAATAAATGGGATACTTTTAAAACACACACAGACACCCCCCCCCACGTTTAATTTTACTAAACTGTGCCAATTATAGATAAGCTACCAAGCGTTAAACCTGAACATTCAAAATTATCTGTTCAATAATGGCACTATATATAGTTTCTCTAAAATGGTGACAGATTTTAGGAAAGAAACAGGCAAACATGAAAGAGAGCTTATGTTAAAACTTACCCAAATATGTGTATTGTAAAATATAATTTAAAAAATATTTTTACATATAACAATGGCCTATCTATGTTGACCATAGTTTTCCTTTTTACACTGTTCCTTATAGTTAGAGATTACTTAAATCTGAATTCCTTCTATTAATATATATCTTTATTCACAGTGCTAGTTCTCTGCTAGATTTCAAATACCATGCTTGCTTCAGGGCATAAAACACCACCTCATGTCCCTTCATTAAAGCATTTTAACGAGGATATTGCTATTAACTTGTTTGTTTTCCCCGCCCCCCATAAACCCAAACTGAATCGAGCAAGTAAACTAGAGGTACAGGTGAATTCACTGAACAGTTTTGAAGGTCTAAGCTTCTGGAAACCTGGAAGTGGAAACTGTGGTAAAGTGTATCTTCATCTAGTTGCTGGATGAGAAAAACAAGAACTTATGGACAGAAGTGTGAATGAAAGGACACACTTCTTTTGGTAAAACAGTATATAACTGGCACAAAATCTATGTCAAGAGTCCCCTTTACCTTACTACAGGAGGACACAAGTGGCCACTCAAACCCAACATAACTTCCATTCTGTCAAGAAGCTTATGCCTAATCCTTTTTAAAGGATTGCTTCTGTCCAACTTTAGATAAGTATAGGATTGAATGGCTGCCATATGCTTCTAGAATGGGAGCCTGGACTCATGCTGAGACCCCTTGCAGCAAGCTTAATACTCAAGCATAGCGCCATTCACAAATGCCTTATCTACACAGCCAAAGGCTTAAAGACACCTGGGAATGGATTTTGCCTCATTGTGGCAAAATTCCTCGCAGTGGCAACAAGACTGAGAAAGCGACTAATCTCCGATAGTGGTATTACTTGAAACCATGTAGATGTATTTTGTACAATGGACTTCTCCTGAGATGGGAGAACTTATAATGACTGTTGGTTTTACTGATGAGTCTATGGACCATAATAAAATTGTTGTTGTTGATTCAGGATCTTCCTTCTACCAGAACTGTGACCAAAACATTATCTTATCTCTACTGCTCAGTTATGGGCATCTTCAGAAGGCCATTATTCAGTATGAGAGGTACAGGGTGAGGTAGCATAACTTCCTTCTTTCAAAACTTAATAAAACCCATTGTATGAATCAGAATTTTTTTAATAATGTAGGCGCATATCTAAAGTTTTGTTTTACGTAGTTTTGAAGATCAAATTAGGTAGGTGACATCTCCCATTCTCCATAAACTGAGTAAACTGATTTCTGGCGTTTGTTATGACTTTTGCCAGAATAGCAGGCGTTATGTTGGCAATTTCTTCCTGGATGTTGGTCTTCAAGTCTTGTAGGGTCCTTGGACGGTTCACATAAACACGGGATTTCAAAAAACCCCATAGAAAAAAAATCACAAGGGGCCAAATCTGGAGAGCGGGCCGGCCACTCCAAATCCACTCAAAAAATAGGCCCCAACGGCAAAAGCACACTCCTCACTGTTCCAACACATGATGGTGACTGAACTGTGTCAGGACAAAACTTTATACTCCCGCCTCTTGAACGAGACCACTAGCGCTCCGCTACATCTTCAACCGACTGAATGGCGAGCATTTTAAAAAAGGAAGTTATGCTGCATCAACCTGTATATAAAGAAACCAGTGTGGGTGTGTAAGAACTTTTAGGCAAATGGAAGAAACTGGAAATCACCAAAAAGCAAAACAGGCAATAGCTGCAGGGAGAAAAGTCAGACTGAATCCAGGCTCCCCAGAGATGATAAAAACAATTAAAAAGTTTGAGGTTGGTTATGTTTAGAGAACAACAGGGCCACTGCATGGCAAAGATGGTGAAGTGATGATAAGAGAAAGAGAAAAAGTACCATTATTCAAGGCCTACTTTGCCTCACCTGTCAAAGGTGCAGGTACAATAAATTATCCAGCAAGGGCACTGCAGCCCAGAATAGATAAAGAAATGGGAGAGGAACACCTAGCTACTAAAACAATTTCAAGGGCTGAATTAACACCATGTAAAGGAACTTGGAGATGTAATCCCAGAGTTTCTATTAAAAATTTTTTTTGAGAATGCTTGGACAACAGGAACAGGACGGAGGATGAATGTTGTCTCCAACTTCCAAAAGAGAAGAATGCTCTGGTAACTACCAACCAATTGAGCTGATGTCAGTACCAGAAAACGTTCTATATAGATCATTAAATAGTCTATACATGAACACTTGGAGAAGAATTAGGAGTTTTCTAAAAGCCTCTCAAAACAAGTCATGCCAGACAAATCTTATTTCACATTTTGATACAGATTTGGAATGTTGCAGGAAATCTTGCAAATCTAGTGTACTATATCTTGATTTTAGCAAAGCTATCAAGTTCCCTGATGAGGTTTGTCTTAGTGGTGCTACAGCTGGGTGGATTTTTTAACTGGCTGATGGACTAATCCAAAAGAGTGGTCATCAACGGTTCCCCTTCATCCCGGAGAGAAAAAACTAGTAAAGTGCCTCACGGTTTTATCTTGTGCCCAATGATGGTCAACTCCTTTATAAATAACTTTGATGCTGGAATATGGTTCCCAAACTTTGGACTTGTTTTGGACTTCAACTCCCAGAAATACCAGTCAGTTTACCTGCTGTTAGGAATTGTGGGAGCTGAAGTCCAAAACATCCTAACCACAGTTGGGAACCACTGGAATAGAGGGCAAGCTTATCAAGTTTGCAGGTGGTTTGTTGTTATTTATTTGTTCAGTCGTTTCCGACTCCTTGTGACCTCATGGACCAGTACATGCCAGAGCTCCCTATCAGCCACCACCATCCCCAGCTCCTTCAAGATCAAGCCAGTCACTTCAAAGATAACATCCATCCATCTTGCCCTTGGTCGGCCTCTCTTCCTTTTTCCTTCCATTTTCCTCAGCATCATTGTCTTCTTCAAGTTTTCCTGTCATCTCATTATGTGGCCAAAGTACTTCATCTTTGCCTCTACTATTCTTCCCTCCAGTGAGCAGCCAGGAGTATGGACTGGTTTGATCTTCTTGCAGTCCAAGGCACTCAGAATTTTCCTCCAACACCACGGTTCAAAAGTGTCTGTCTTCCTTTTCTCAGCCGTCCTTATGGTCCAGCTTTTGCATCTATAGGTTACTACAGGGAATACCACTAATTTAACTATGTAGATCTTTGTTGCCAGTGTGATGTCTCTACTTTTCACTATTTTATCAAGATTGGTTATTGCTCTCCTCCCAAAAAATAAATGTCTTCTGGTTTCCTGGCTGCAGTTTGCATCTGCAGTCATCTTCACTCCTAGAAATACAAAGTCTTGGGTTTTTTTTATGTTTAACTACAACCAAGCTTTTCCACTTTCTTCTTTCACCTTGTTTATAAGGCTCCTCGGCTCCTCCTTGCTTAGCCATCAAAGTGATATCATCTGCATATCTAAGGCCGTTAATGTTTCTTCCAGCAATTTTAACTCCAGTCTTGAATTTGTCAAGGTGATATCCATTAGAAAGAGTAGCTAAATCTCCAGAATCAGATTTCAAAATGACCAGATCAGATTGGAGAGCTGGGCCAAAACTAACAAAATGAACTTCAACAAGGATAAATGCAAGAGACTACATTAAGGCAGGAAAACTGAAATGCTCAAATATAATGGCAATACATGGTTTGACAACAGTGCATGTGGAAAAGATCTAGGGGTCTTAGAAGAATGTAAAAGCAAACAATATGATTTGGAAACCACCACAACAGAAAAGTCAATGAAATTCTAAGCTTCAGCAATAGCAACAGTGTCTAAATGGAGAAAAGTTATAGTACACATAATGTTCACCCAGACCACTTCTGGACACCAAAGCTCAAGAAGGATCAAGACAAACTGGAACATATTCAGAGGAGGGCAACTGCACAAAAATGACCTAGGCAGCTGGGTATGTTTGGCATGGACAAAAAAGACCGAGAGATGACATGATAGCCATCTTTAAATATCTGAAGGGATATCTGGAAGAAGGGGAAGCTTGTTATTTTCTGCTTCAGAAAAAAGAACGTCCAAAAGTAAGAACTCTTCAATAGTGAAACAGATTGTCTTGAAGAATGATAGACCCTCCTTTTTTTTAGGTCTTTAAACAGAAATTCAGGTGACCACCTCATGAGTGTGCTTTAGTAGTGCATTTCTATGTGGCATGGGATTGGCCTTACGAACCCCTTTCAGCTCTTCTATGATTCTAAAAAGTAGATCTCCATGTTCTGCCTGTTGCTAACAGAAATACTCTACTTATAGACAGTCCACGTGACTAATTTCTTTTAAGAACCCACCACCACTTCAACAGACATTTTAAGTCCATTCAGTCCTATGACATTTTGTGCAACATCTACATCAGGCATGGGCAAACTTCATCCCTCTAGGTGTTTTGGACTTCAACTCCCACAATTCCTAACAGCCTAGCAGGAGTTGAAGTCCACAAACAGCTGTACGGATTGTGGGAGTTGAAATCCAAACACCTGGAAGGCCAAAGTGGGTTGATCTACATCTACCCAGGGAAAAGTGTAGGGAAGGAAGCAAAGTCTGCTTCTAACTGTCCAATTTCATGCACCTAGATATGAATCCAGACTCCGCTTATTTATTATTTCACACTTTTTAGACAGCTGTAAGCAGCATCAGCAGTGTGCACCCAACACATATGTCGACAAGCAAAACAGGTAGATGTATTTATCTCCATACAGAACACAACTGTGCATGTGTCTGTTTCTCCTTGCTCCAGGAGCTCCTAATGAATTCAAATCAACATGTGTAAAGAAACCTTTACAGATCTTCAGAACAGGGAGCCTGGTGCAAGGAGCAAGAATTTCAAGCGAGAATGGCTTAATTGGGTCCCGTTTGGGAGAAAAGCGTGATATAAATAAAGATTTATTATTAATAATAGTAATAATAGTAATAATTGTTTTTCTTTGGCACAGCAAAATAATTTCCCAATTATAATCAGGAACCTTTACCATTCTTCTTCCAGGTGTTTTTGAGAAATGCTTCATTTTTAGAGCACATTTTTGCATAGCAAAAATGGTAGGCGGGAGGCCTTTCCTACAGCAAGAGACGTGACAAGATCCTGGCACGGACATACACACATTCAGTATTCAAGTTTACAAATATTAAGAAGGGAGACATTATAGAGGGAAAGCATACCACATTACATGCCTCAAATGAAAATAAAATATTTACCAGTCTTAAAAATCGGCATCTTCCAGTAAAGGAGGGAGCGGGAAAAGTATGAACTATTTAAAAAGAGGACGCACATTCTACAGAGGAAAGCTGTTTGCTCATAAGACTGAACTACTTTTCTTTTCCTTTTCTGAACATTGTTAACATGTAATACCCATCAATTCCAGCCACATCTACAAAAACGAAAATTAAAAAACGGACATGCACTGGTTCTGAGCGGGCAGTCAGCTCTTCCCAAAGCTTCCCGTCCAAGTCCTCTTCCCCATAACGCACAAACCTAGAGCTGCTTATTAAATAGCCAAAATGTATGAATTTCAGGCTGGATAGCCATAAAGGGTAATCCAAGGGTGAAGGATACCTTTACATGCACCAACAGTTTCTATTTAGCAGCCTGGGAGCTGTTATGCAATTTTTAAAATGATACATGCATGTGAAGCATGCATGCATATTTGTAGAAAACACACAAGTAGCCATCATAATTTAGCAGTAGACCTACCTAAGAAGAAAACATAATTTCCCTAAGCTATTAACATTATGCAGAACCTTAAAAAAAATCAGAAACAAAAAATAGCAATAACAAAACTTGAAAGCTAAATCTAATGAATGGTCATCCCGAACAAGAACCTTCACAAATATAGAACAGATGTGTCTTATAAAAATGGATATCATTATCTTCATACTTGATACACTTATCCATAATACAGATTAATTTAATGCTTATTACTAGTAACATGCAAAGTTCATTGCATGATGCATGATTCAAAGACCGTATTCAACTTCAAGGAGAAGAGCCACAGCTGAAGAAAATATTTTCGGCTGAATCTCGAATTCTCACTTTGTTCTTTACTTTTGTGGTTCCAAGTCTCTCGAGCCAATGTTAAAATGATGGATTTGCTGAAGGAGGGAGAGATTCTGAACCTTATGCATCTATTAATTGACTGTACAAACACTTTCCATACTCAATACCGACCATGCAGTTCACTAAATAAATAAGTATAAATTGCAGATTTGCTTCAGACTCAAGATAAGAAATCTTTTGGAAAAGGTTTTAGCACGGTCTTGACATAAACTTGAGTAGTGGTGGAAATTAAGTAGTAAAATGGCACCCTGGATCACAGTATAATCTCATGGAGATTAAATTAATATACACATCAGTATTATGCAGTTTTACCTTTGAGCAAATTCATCACAGATTCTAGTTCGCTTTTATCGTACATATTTAGTTTTCCCAGTCCATAGCCTCTAGTTTGAAAAACTGTTTTGAAAAGCTCTTACGGACCTGATTCACGATTGATTTGCTTCAATAAGTACCTTCTTATCTTAAATAGTGAGGCATTTTAAAAACTTTATCTCTAACTTCTCTCTATTTCAATTGTTTTACATTTTCAGGCCTATTGTTCTCTAGTCATTCATCCCATCATTGAACACCAAGCAGACCAATGAGAGGGACTGGTCGCATTTGGCTGCATGTGCAATATGTCAGACTGGTTTTTGAAAATGACTAAGTACTTTTCTCAAGCCTACATTATACTCTTAAATTTGTTATAAATCCTATAAGAAGAAAACTTCAGAGTTACAGGGTACAAAGTAAGACATAGAAGTTATAAAAATGACAAAGGCTAGCTTCGTAAGAGTAATCTAAAAGCAACAGTGATTCCTAGGAGAATACATTGGGTATTATGTTGTGATCTAAGACCACACATTCTTTGTTGTAAACCTCTGTAGCTTTCTTATTTCTTCCCCCTAAAATTTTCAGACCCAAATGGAATCAAGAAGGCAAAGGTCTAAAAACTCCAGGGTACAGACAATATTTGACTTGTGAGGACTCTCTCTGTCTGTTTTTCATACTACGTTCAGCAACATGGGATGTACAAACTGGGTGTTGATATAGGAGAAGCCTTCAAAATCGGTTTGGTCTATGTTGGAAATGACAAGCTGATCAGGTGGCGTTAACACTGGTTGTCCTCTGGTGAAGAACTTGTCAAAGTTTTCAGCACCTTTGCCACACTGTCAAGAAACAAAACGATAACACTGTGAATAAATGTAAAAATTGGAAACTAAAGGTATTCAGAAGTTATTACAAACTTTACACTTTTAGCAGACTGGGCTTTCCGTTAATTTGATATAATTAGTGAATGACGGATAACATAATCTATATAAATAAAAATGTTATGTTCATTTGTGGGATTAACATAACTCAAAAACCACTGGATGAATTGACATCAAATTTGGCCACAATACACCAACTAAACCAATGTAGGTCCTTCACTCAAAATAAAAAAACCAACCCCCCCCCCCCCCGGAAAGAATGTAAAACCCCCACAAAGCTAAATGACTATACAGAGTATGCATTAAAACAACACCCTCCCCCGCCCCTCTCTCCTGCAGCTGAGAGAGAGTCAGCTTGAGAGAAGGAAGGAAAGATGGCCCATATATCCCTCTTGCTACCCCCCTGCATCTCTCTTCTCAAAGGATTGAGAGAGAGGGAAGGAAGGAGGGAGGGAGGGAGGGAGGGAGAGAGAGAGAGAGAGGACACCCTCCTCCCACCCTTCATTTCTTTTCCTTTCCTTTCCCTTCCCTCTTGGCTTCCTGGGCCTCGGGGTGGGGTGAGGGGTCGGCAGAATGGAGTTACCTCCGCTGGGCTGCTGGGAACTCACACGAGAGAGATTCTGTGTGTGCGTGTGCGTGAGTGTGTATGTGTAGGCACACACACACCCCTATATGCACACACATATCTCTACAAACTTCAGCTCCCAGAAAGCTCACCCATATTGAGTTATGGGAAGGAATTCTGGGAAATGAAGTCCAGTCTTCAAAAAAAAAAGGACAAAGAAAGGAAACACACTCTAGGAAAGGCTGTCCAGGAAGGCACAATCAAAACACTCTCAAAAGATGGCCATCCATTTTTACTTTATAGCAACCCTGGGCTATAATATCTACAATAATAATATCTGTATATCTATCATAATGATAAGTCTATTATATATATATATATATATATATATATATATATATATATATATGGCAGTATACACTGCCATATATTCCAGTTCAAAGGAGAAAATGTGGGATTTTATTCATCTGTGTGGAAGGGGCCTTAAACACATAGTCTGAAGTGTATTTCTTTTACAACGTTTTAAACAATTTTGTGCACGAAATAACATTTGTTTACACTGAACCATAAGCAAGTGAATGTGTCATTACCTTAGCCACAATTTTGGAGTATTCCAGATTTTGGATTCTGGACAGGCCTGTAGCCAAGATTTTGATTTCGGGGGGGGGGGGGGGGGTGTGGCTGAGTTTGATTTGGGGAGCGGGCTCAGGATCTACCATAGCACAACTTTTGTATCATCCCAATACCCCCATGCATATGGGATATGTTGAGCATGGTGATCAGATCATGATATGAATAAACATAACCGTTTAAATAATGTGCCAGCAAGGCCTTCTCACGGACCACCCTGAGAATTTTAGGGGGAGGGGTTGAAGCCCCTCACCCCCCCCCCCCCCCCGCTATGGGCCTGATTCTGGATATTTGATTTCTGCAGCCGCTGAAAATAGACTGAGATGGAACTGTGTCTCAAATATCCAATGTTTATTCAGAGGCTGTCATTCAGTTAATGATACTGTCTGCATAAGGTACTGCTTCAGCACACCTATTTTAATGAACAGAATGAATGCAATGATTGTTACCCAATCATTTCTTTGAAATTCTGTTTTGTCAGCAGAAGCAAAATTGTAAATAGTATAAGAAATAACACTACCTTAGCTACTCTTCTCACTCCCACACACGACACTTTCTGCAATGTTCTAAAAACTAAGGTTTATTTGCTGCAAGTTTATGCCTTGCAGTGAAAAACATAAGCTTCATGTTTCATTTGTAATATGGGTTGGAGTGGGCCATTATAATACAATGGCTATGAATCACAGCTGCCCTGTAGCAGGCTTTGTCATTGCCATTATGCTAACATGTACCATCTCAATGTTTAGTTAAAATAATAAATGGAAACTTATTTCAAGTCATACTTTCTACTATTCCTAGCCATGTCTTAAAAAGGAAAAGGAAAAAAAAGCTTCGTGACAATCAACAAAACCTTTACAACATAATGGTCGTGTTGGTGAAATGTCCACAAACACACTAAAAATAGATGTTTAAGAGAACTCTCTTTTTAAACCTCCACTTTATTCTGCACTAAAACATCTTAGGACTTCAATTACTCCTTCCATCAAATGCAATTTTCATAAAGCTATCTTGGTACACAAGGTACACAAAGCATTTTCACTGGCCTACACTTCAAGTGGAAAGATGGCATTTTTAGGTGCTGTATTTTCTTTTAAATCTGTATGAAAAATGTTTTTAAAGTGTGTTTTAATTGAGATTATTGTCATAGCTGGTCCTGAAAAGGTCTGCTGGTTTGTTTATTTGGTTGCATGGTACAAGTTGCTTCTGGCATGAGAGAAAATGTTGCCCAGGGGATGCCTGGATTTGTTACTATCCTGCAGGGAGGCTTCTCTCATGTCCCCAAAGGACTAAGGCACTGACATCTCTGACCAATCCTCTGTTTGGATGTCAGTCAGCACGCCAATGTCTTAAATCAAGAAATAGCTTCCTACAGAGATACTCGCAGGAACCCTAAGCAAGCCAGAATCCAAAAGTGGCAGGCTAAAACCTGGAACCTCAATCAATGGCTGAGACCAGGTGAGAAACTCCCTGCTGGGCACACAGAAGGCTGGGCGACTTGGAAGATGCTGAACAGACTGCGCTCTGGCATCACGAGATACAGAGCCAATCTTAAGAAATGGGGTTACAAAGTGGAGTCCACAATATGTGAGTGTGGAGAAGAGCAAACCACAGAACATTCATGACAATGCAACCTGAGCCCTGCCGTATGCACAATGGAGGGCCTTCTTACAGCGACACCAGAGGCACTCCAAGTGGCCAGCTTCTGGTCAAAGGAAATTTAGCATAATGGCAAGTTTTTAACTTTGTTTGTGGTTTTAAATACACACACACACACACACACACACATTATAACTGTATTCTCAATTCACTTCTAACATGATAAATAAATACAAATAAAAGTGTTTTAATCATGTTTTAATAATATTATTCCTTAATTCTTTTTTAACTTTTGTAAACTAACTCTGTTGAATCCTGAGATATAAAAGCAGGATATAAATACAATAAATAAATAAAATTACAGCTATTAAAACCTACAATTATTGTACGCATTTTTAAAAAATGACACTACAAAGAGTGTTTCTCAAACTGTGCTCCTCCAGGTGTTTTGGACTTCAGCTCCCAGTAATCCCAAGCTACTTCCCAGCTGTTAGGAATTGTGGGAGCGGAAGTCCAAAGCATCTGGGGGAGCAGTGTTTGAGAACCCCTGGTTTAGTGGACAGATTTATACTGGAAAAGAATCTGTGTACACTGCTACTGAAATTTTTATTGAATTTTGTAAAATGGAAACATCCCAGTCTTTCCCACACTTCAAGCTTAACTTGGAATTAAAGGCAACCAGTTTTTCATCATGGTGAACCTATTCTGAAAATGTGGACAGTTACTAAGCATAAGGGAAAGCTATAGCTGCTAAAAGGAGGAACAATGATGAAATATAGGTTGTGTAGGGACATAGTGAAGAAATGGTTCAGCTATCAATGAAAGGACCACACTATACAAACTTTGGAGTGATCAAATCATATTGTACTAATAAGACTCCAAGGACTTATATAATTTTCATTACTAAAAATACAGAAAACTCAGAACTAGTGAAATTATCTCTTTTTTCTTCTAAAGAGGCACCATCATCTGGTGGAATAAAAACCATCATCACTGACCACAACCTGCTCTGTTTGTCTGGGTTGCAAACCATGAAACTGTTCACCAAGGAAGAATGTCCAGGGTAGAAGTTCTTTCTCCCACCCTAGATATTCCTCAGATATATAAACCTCACTTGCCTAGTTTCCAACAGACCTCACAACTTCTCAGGATGCCTGCCATAGATGCAGGTGAAACGTCAGGAAACAATGCTTCTGGAACATGGCCATACAGCCTGGAAAACTCACAGCAACGAAAGACGTATTACTTACAACTTTGGGTTTGAATGGAGGCTGGATGTCCCTGTTTTCAAGTCTCTCCCAGTCAATTCTTCTAAAGAAGGCATGCTCCCGAATGTCTCTCTCCCCCTCAGGACCGCAGCCAAGACGTTTCACAGGGTGTTTAGTCATTAACTAGATATCAAACACACCAAGGATGAAAAAGTGATTTTCAGAATGGAATCAACACATTACTGATCACACTGATAATTTTCTTGGCCTTCAGAAAAACTGATAATGTGTGCTTGTTTTACAAGCAGTTAATTATCTTTTGAGCTCTCTTCTGCTTCTTATAACAAAGACCGAACTACAGCCAAGGGCAGCACAACCATTTATATGATGACTAAAAGTGCATCTTATTGACTTTAACAAGATTAATTGTGAATTCCATTGCAATGTAATTTTATAACAGGGAGACATGGAAATCTGGGATTTAATTCTGCCAATTGTGGCTGATGGGAATGCTCTATTAAAACATTTCAAAGATATTCCTTGCACCAGCTCTATAAACACAACTGTTCGCCAACACACATTAGCCATCTCATGGAAGAGTTACGTATACAATTAACTAATTGATGCTCATGTAGTTGCCTGTTTAATACTAGTTCAATCAAATACAGTAGACTCTCATGCAAGTGGCAAAAAACCGCAAGGAAATATTTTACATTCTAAAAATGTTGTTTTTATAGTAGAGTAAACCAGTGTGGCATTAAATTAAATTTGCCTTTATTTGCTTTTAATTACTGTATTACAGTATTAGTATCAAGTCAATACAGAGTTTATGGTATGGTATAGTATTAATTGGAGCCCCCGGTGGAGCAGTGGGTTAAAGCGCTGAGCTGCTGAGCTTGTTGACTGAAAGGTCGCAGGTTCGATTCCGGGGAGCGGCGTGAGCTTCCGCTTTTAGCCCCAGCTTCTGCCAACCTAGCAGTTCGAAAACATACAAATGTGAGTAGATCAATAGGTACCTCCGGCGGGAAGGTAACAACGTTCCATGCAGTCATGCCAGCCACATGACCTTGGAGATGTCTACAGGCAACGCCGGCCCTTTGGCTTAGAAATGGAGATGAGCACCACACCCCAGAGTCGGACATGACTGGACTTAATGTCAGGGGAAAACCTTATAGTATTAATTAGGCTTGTGCAATTCGGCTGGAAGGGAATCCTATTTTGGCATCCAAATTTTGTTGGGCACCCAGATCTGTTTTTCGGGAACCACTTGAAAATCGATTAATGGAACTATCCGTTTTTGGCTAGACAGCCAAAAGACCAGGGAAGATCTGGCCAATTGGTGGCAATGGGGAACTTACAAGGCTCTCCTTTCTGTCCCTGGGATTCTTTCTTTTCTTCCTTCCTTTCAAGGGAGTCTGGGTTTCAGCAACAGCACTAAGGAAGCACCCTTCCAGGGACTCTTTTCTTTCTTGCCTTTGATCTAGTCTGGGTTTCAGGAACATGGTTAAGTAAGCACTCTTCCTGGAACCCTTTTCCTCCTTCCTTTCAAGGGGTTTGAGCAACAGGAAGCCGAATAGGGAACACATGATCGGCTGTCATGTGTTCCCATAATGGATGAAAACACGTGATGGCTGGGCCCTTACTTGGCCATCTAGCCAAGCTGAACAAGCCAGATTGGCCGAAGAGAACTGACCACTCTGGATCCGTGCAGAAGCCTAGTATTAATTAGCTCTACTTTAATAGTAACTCCCAAGCAACCAAAAACTACATTTATCCGGGATCTACAAATCCCCAGGAGTGCTGGTTAACGGAGGCTCTATATACTGTGATGTAATGCAGTTTAAACTACATTATAAAGGTCAATGTAGTAGACTCATATAATGCAGATTGAACTGCATTGGACTGGATCATATGAGTCTATATTGCCATATAATCCAGTTCAGTGCAGTTAAACTTCATTCTGAAACTGGATTAAATGGCAATGTAGACAAGGCCTTAAAGTCTACTGTAACTGGATGGAGAAAAAAAATCATAGAAAAAGGAAAAACCCTATATATTTGAAAAAAGGAAGCACTCTTTTGTTAAGCAGGTCTTCTTGAGGCATAGCTGGGGAACAATTTTTAATTCAGTTCTATGCTCTGACCACCAGTTTAATAATCTGCGATATTTGTTCCATGCCCTCACTTTTTAACAACACCAAATATTGAATGCACACTTTTTGTATACAAAGTTAGAAATATCTGTATCATTTATTGTGTCTTGTAGAAGTGTTCACCTCTGACTAGTCCATATTTTGTTGTTTTACAATCTGAAACTGAAATGGATTTAACCGGCATTGTTACCACTTGTTAATAAAACATGAATAATGCCAATCACATCCATTTCATTTCCAACCTGCAACACAAAAAAATTCAGCAAAAGTTGAAAGGATGGTGGTGGAGAATACTTCTGTATTATGTATTTGTAATATTTCCTAAGTCAGTCTATAGTAAACAAAAAGTAAATCAATTCAAATTTTACAACGAGACAAAAATCAAAGTGGCATTGGACAGGAAAATGTAGATTAAAAAAGCATCCTACTAAAATCAAATTCACACACACTCATTACTGGCAAGAGCTGTTGTTTTCTTTGGACCCAAACCAAATGTATATGAGTGCGCTGTTGTTATAATTACAATTGGGAAATTACAATTTTGTTGATGTAGAGAGGTAAACAGGAAGGGAGGAAATGGGTGTGAAAGTAGACACATAAGGGGCTTAAAGAGGTTTAAAGAAATTACAGATTTATTATTGGATCTAAATTGACAACAGCCTTTCATCAGGGGCGAGAAAGTTATTTCTTGTTGCAGTAGAGAGTGCTTGCATTAATCAGTTGAGAAATTGTTTTTTAAAAAAAATGTGAATAATGTGGCCTTTCAAAAGCATAGGTTTAACCAGACTCAGCTTTGAAAGGGATGAACTCAAATGGCAAATCGTGAAGAATATGCCATCTAGAGGTGTAAGTGATCTTTGTTCAATTCTATTTTAGTGCTTATATACTTTAGGTTTTAAATTGTCCATTGTAATCATTTTAGTACTGTTTAATGCATTAACCTAGCTCTTTTAAATAACCATAATAATAGTAATAATAATAATAATAATAATAATAATAATAATAATCTTTATTTACACCCCGCCACTATCTCCCCAAGGGGACTCGGGGCGGCTTACATGAAGCCAAGCCCAACAACACATCAATAAAACAACAAAGCAGTACACAAATAAAACAATACAATTAATATAACTCACATACAGGCAATAACACACAAAAAATGAAAACTTATGGCCGGGCCAGGCGTAATAGATTAAAATTTTAAAATATACATCCATGCTATAACAGTTTTTGTACTGGAAGAAACAATACTCATAATACAAATATTATTAATATTATAAAACTGATATAAATAGTATACAGAAGAGTTGGAATGTGTGTCTGGGTAAGAAAATGTCGATTTTATGCAGCTGAGTGTAAGGGACCTAAGTTTGTTCTTCAGTTGAATTTGTATGTAAGTCAGAACAGGTACATTGTTTAAGTGTAAACTTGAGCCATTTAAAAATGTTCTAGATAGCATAGGGAATTGTTAACACAACTTTAACATTTGTTTTTCTATTTGTGCCCCTGTTCAGAATATTTCACTTCTTTTTCCATGATAATTGGATTTTGAAAATGTTAGATAGTTGTAGAAACAAGGACTGGTGAGAAAGCTTTAGTGGAGACACCTTTCCCACAAGACATCCAAACAAGAGCCATCTATAATGCAGCAAAGGCCACCATGCTCCCTCATTTTCTGTCATGGCCAACTGGGCAAAATGGAGCTTGTTGGTTGTGGAGGGGGGGGGGGGAATGCCAAGACTTCCCATGGGCTGTCAACAATCTCCCTTGCCTCTCTTCCCCAGCCATGGCTCTTAGCAAAGGGTGAGGGAGGCTCTCAACAGGTTCCTTCGCCTCTTGCCTCAGATCGTACGGAGGAAATACAAAAGAGATAGGCCACAAGGTCCCTTGCCTCTCTAATCCAGCCATAGTTGTTGGAGAAGGGTGAGGAACACTGACCACAAGCTCTCGCCCCTTGCTCCCAAGCCACAGCTGCCTGCGCACGGTGAGAGAGTGTCACCACTCCCCATGGGCTGGCCACCCTGTTTGTAACTACAAGTTGTTTGTAACTCAGGGTCTTCCTGTATAATGGTAGCATTTTTTATTCCAGCCACATTAAGATCATGGTTACCTCCAAAAGAGCTGGACAATGTTTGGTTGGAGGCATCTAAACTGCGGTTGGTTTGGCACATGATGGGGGTGCTTTCTGCACTATTAGGGAATTGGACTTGACAACACAGGGATACATTCCAATGGTATAATTCTGACAGCTATGAAATTTATTCGACATCCCCCTAGGTTAAGTGATATGCAAGAATAATAGCAAGAGTTTAGTGTAGCCATAATAGAAGCTCCAAACAAATATGGACTCTTCTACACTGCCATATAAAATCCAGATTATCTGCTTTGACAATCTGGATTATATGACAGTGTAGAAGGGGCCTCTGACAGCAGTTTTCATTGTAACTGAAGCAGGTGGATTGGTGAAAAGTGAAATAGAAACCTACAAAGAAGTAGGATTTTCAAAGTCAAGTGATAATATGGGCAGAGGAGACCATCCTAGTCACACAATATATGCTAATGAAGTATGTAAAGGCTTTACAGATCAACTGCCAACATGTATGATGCTGCATTAATCTGGGTTGCATGGCTCCCTGATCCTTATCGCTTGCTAACTTACCCCCTTGCAAATGGACACAGCTTCTTTGGACATCGCTTTGGGGTAAGAAACATTATGCTCCATTATTGACTGGAAAAGCTCATCTTCATCTTCGCCATCAAATGGAGGCTGTTGAGAGAAAGCAAAAGCTAAGTGTTTAATCAGAAACTCAAATTTACATTATGATCCAGAACAATTTATTCAAAAGCAGACTAATCAAGGAAAGCAATTACAGACACTTCTAGTTAGCATAATTTTCATTCACTTCGGCGCAAGACCAGGCAAATGGCAAGGTCTGGAACATTTCCATAACAGCATTGGCATAAAAAAGTAATGTGTGATCACTTTTAGGATTTTTTTCTTGTTGTTTTGCATCTTAAGGGTACCCCCCCCCCCTCACCCCAAACACACACACACACAACACAGTATTGAAGAGGCTAACAAAGCATCTGGGCGAAAAAATGATTAGGTGACAATTCCCTACTTCAAAATTAAATTGGCTAAATAACTCTGTATGCCTGAACTAAAAAAAATAAATGTTAAAACTTCTATTTTATTGCTGGTAGCCTCTTTGAACTGAATTTGGTTGAAAAAGCAAACAAACAAATAAACAAGTCTTCCTGGCAAATGCACCAATGGTCCATTCCAACACAGAATATGAAAACCCTTATTGCAGAATTAATATACAACTCTACCACTGACTAAGTTTTGCCTGCAATCCACTGTGTCAAGAAGCAGATAGAAAGATAGTATAAGGGCTTGTCTTAGCACAGCGGGTTAAACCGCTAAGCTGCATAAAATCCTGCTAATTGAAAGGCTGTTCAAGCCCGGGTCAGGGTGAGCACCCTCTGTCAGCCCCAGCTTGTGTTCACCTAACAGATCGAAAACAGAAATGTGGGTAGATAAACAGGTACCGCTTTAAGCGGGGAGGTAATAAAGGGCATGCATAAGGACACGCTGGTGATTCGATTGGGAGAATGTCTACGGATGACAAAAAGCTCCTTGGAATGGAGTGACAGCACCTCCCAGTGTCTGGAGTTGAGCACAGCATACAGGAAATGGAAAAAGATGGAGAAAGCTTTTGCCTCTGTTTATGTATTGTCTGTCCTTGTTAATTGTATAACGACATTGAATGTTTGCCGTATATGTGTTTTGTAATTTGTCCCGAGTCCCCTTGGGGAGATAGAGAGGAATATAGATAAAGTATATTATTAAAAAAAGGGAAGAATGCAGTGGATTCAACTCTATGTTACAACTAGGCTTCCTGCTCTACAACAGAAAATTTCCACACCTATGCTAAAAGTCAACTTATCATAATACCGTGGGGGAATGGTTTAAAGAGTGCTTGCATGTCAGTTTGAAATATGAATTTATCGTCTTTAATAGGCAAGCCTTGCTATTGATGGTGAAGTTTAGAATATTTGCATTTTAATTTCACATTGCATTACATAAGGTTCATCAACCATTAATGCTCTAGCAATCTCTTGAGCATTAGAAAACATTTAGGAGTGTAGAAAAACAAATGCTATGGTCTTGTCTCCCTGAGCTGGCAGAGCCTCCCTGGCTTTTTAAGACTGCTTCAGAGGGGGAGAAGGCTATAGATGATCTTAGTTAACTTTTCAGGAAGTCATTTGCACAACACTTCCAGGCACAAACATCATTAAATTACATTGATACCTTGCCTCCAGCAGAACTCTGCCACTCAGTGTTTGCATTTCTTATTGCTTAAATAAACAGGATTAGCATGCATGCACACAGAGGCAGGCTGGTGATTAAGGCTAATGAGCTATAAACCATGCATGGAACACACACCATATAATGTTAAAACGTCTTTTCAAAGACCAATCTGCCTATACAGCTGACCAATCTATCGTAAATCTTCCCATCTAATATGGTATGTTTTATGTTTATTATTTATTCAGATTAATTAAACATGCAGATGCTAATTAATCCAGTTAAACCTCTGGACATAATAGCACAGCCATCCTTACCTGACCAGCTAGCATCTCATATAACAATACGCCATAGGCCCACCAGTCCACTGATCTTCCATATGGCTGATATGCAATAATCTGTAATTTGCAAGGGGGAAAAATTTGCAGTTTATCTTTTATAAAAACAAAAACAAAATATGTAATCGAAAAGATATAATGTTTTTACTTCCAGTTCCAAACACTTGTTAGTATCTTAGGCATGCATACACTTTCTTATGGAATCAACTAACTGTACCCGCCACGCGTTGCTGTGGCCAACCTTCCTTCCCTCTTTCTTTCTCTCCTTCCCTTTTTTTCTTTCTTTCTCTTCCTCTTCCCTTTCTTCCCCCTTTTCTTTCCCCTTTGCTTTCTCTCCTGCCTTCCTTCTCTACCTATTCTTTGACTGCAACTCCCAGCAGTCCTCCTAGTCGATCTATCTCTGTCTAATCTATCTATCTGGAGGATTGCTGGGAGTTGCAGTCTAGGAATAGGTAATTGGAAATATGTATGGATTGGGATGCTCTCAAAGAGATCCAAGGAGAAGAAAGCTTGCAGCTTGGAAGCAGTGCATTTGGATCATCCTCCGCTCTTAAATGGCCTGGTCTAGGGGATGCTGGGAGCTGTAGTCCGAAAGAGAGTGAGGATATGCTATTGTGTATTTTGTTTGCTGGGGGAGTTGTTTTTGCACATGTGCTGTAGCATCTTTTTGCATTTTTGGCTTTTTAAGTCCCTTCCGCTATGTTTTTTGGTGTTTTTTGAGTGATGGTCACTCCTTGGCTCAATAGGTATATTGTGTCCAAATTTGGTGTCAATTCTTCCAGTGGTTTTTGAGTTATGTTAATCTCACAAACAAACATTACATTTTTATTTATACAGACTAGCCGTCCCCTGCCATGCGTTGCTGTGGCCCACATGGGGGTTCTGTGTGGGAGGTTTGGCCCAATTCTATCGTTGGTGGGGTTCAGAGTGCTCTGTGATTATAGGTGAACTATAAATCCCAGCAACTACAACTTCCAAATGTCAAGATTCTATTTCCCCCAAACTCCCCCAGTGTTCTCATTTGGGCATATTGAGTATTCATATAGAGTTTGGTCCAGATCCATCATTGTTTGAGTCCACAGTGATCTTTGGATGTAGGTGAACTACAACTCCAAAACCAAAGGACACTGCACACCAAAACCTTCCAGTATTTTCTGTTGGTCATGGGAAAACTGTGTGCCAAGTTTGGTTCAATTCCATCGTTGCTGGGGTTCAGAATGCTCTTTGATTGTAGGTGAACTATAAATCCCAGCAACTACAACTCCCAAATGACAAAATCTTTTTTTTTTTGAGTGAAGGGCATACATTGTATTGTTAGGTGTCTTGTGCCCAAATGTGGTGTCAATTTGTCGAGTGGTTTTTGAGTTCTGATAATCCCACAAACGAATATTACATTTTTATTTATGTAGATACAGTAAACAAACTTTACTCTGAGGGATGAACTGAAATGTAATTGCGAAATCAATGCAATTGCGAAATCAATTTCTTTGAGATGCACAGAGTTAGGTAAAGAGTGGCTTTAAGAAATAACTTGTGAGAGTGGCACTGATTTCCACAACTTCCCCCTCATCACTCCTTGTTGATTGCTGGGCTGCAGAGCCTGGGTAGACCATGTTTACTCCAATTTGTCACAATCCATTATTTCCATCGTCATCAGAACCCAACTAATTTTTAAAAGCCTTTCGCTGAACAGACTGCTCAAATGTGTACTCCACAATTCTTTGGGGGAAACATCCGAAAAATGTGTAGTGTTTGAAAGAAGAAGTTCACCTCAGGGGCAATGTAATCTGGAGTCCCACAGAAAGTCCTCGTTGTTACTCCATCATTCATATTCTCTTTGCACATCCCAAAATCGGCAATCTTAATGTGTCCTTCGTAATCCAGCATTACATTGTCTAATTTCAAATCCCTATGAGAAATCACAGCAATAAAAAAAAATTAATATCCGTTGCAAGGATACTGATGATATTCTCCTTATGGTGCATAAAAGTTAAAATTAGGGCAGATATTTAAAATCAATAAGCAAATCAAATAAGTATTTGGAAGTAGAATTTAATTTTGGACTGGTTTGGAAGTTGTATTTATTATTATTATTATTATTATTATTTATTTTAATTGAAATTTTCAGAATACAGTGATTGTGAGAAGGACAATTGTGGGGTAAAGGGGGTTGGAAGGGGAAAAGACACAAAGGGAAGGATAAAAAATAGAAAAAAGAATAAAAAGAGGGGAAATTTTATATATATGTACACACACACACACACACACACACACATATATACACACACAAAACACACCAAATCAAACATAACTACGACAAACACACATTATGACTTACTTATTATAGATTTATTTAAAATATTTATATTCAGAGATTGTAAAACTTGCACCAGACATCCCATAAATAATTACAAAAAATTGTGAAATTGTTTCAATTTGTAATTACTCCTCACACTATTCCTGCATAGCTCAATATTTGATCAAAAGGTAATTTAATACGAATTCATTACGAGTTTACAAACTTACGAACAAGATCAACCAAGACTACTCTTTATCCATTTCTTTTTCACCTCTTGTGCCAACATTTGTACTGCATATCAAAATGCATTATTGAATACTCACCGATACACAATGCCTTTTTTATGAAGAAAGAAAAGTCCCACTGAGATCTCTGCTGCATAGAACCTGAAAGAAAAGAATTTCAGCTAGTGAGCGCATATATATGTGCAGCCTCTCTGTTGAATTAGTACTGAGTATACATGGAAAGTGTCATGTAGGCACCTGAAAATGTTTGGACAGATATGACTGCACTACTCAGTTAGAACTGTGGCAGAGGATATGCAACCTCCATTAAGGGTTGGTGGTTCTACATCTTCTAGAGTCTCTACATAGGAGATATATACAATCCTAGTCTTGAATCCCAAATCTCCTCCTTCAGACCCTTCTTCTGTATGCAGCATGTAGATGGCAGGAGGGAAAAGAAAAAGGGCATGTCTGGTGGTAGCGGTTGCAGAAAGGAAAGGGTGACAGCAGACACCTCTTCTCCCTTTATCACAGTAATAATTCCCAGACATAGACTTGGTTTTCTGTTCTGGCATAAGGAGAGTATAGGAAACCTGGAGATGTCTTGAGACAGAGGGAAAAAATTCTCAAAGGTATTTTATGGATTCCAGTCTATTGAAGAAGTAGAATGGACTCCATAAAAAATTATTTAGGGCCCTTCCACAAAGCCCTATGAATATCAAAGCAGAAAATCCCACATTATCTGAGTGTGGACTCAGATAACTCGGCTCAAAGCAGATATTGTGGGATTTTCTGCCTTGATATTCATTCTGGGATATAGGGCTGTGTGGAAGGGCCCTCATTCCTCTCATCATGTGAAATCTTGAAAGCCTAAAGAGGGGTATAAAAAAAGGGTCAAAAAGTTAAAATCTTTCAAATTTTGGATGACCCAGTGCTCAACCATGACATAGGAGGAATCTGTCACTTCTGCTAGGCTTATGGTATTTCTTAAACTAGAAAGAACAACATGTAGACCAGGAGGTGAAGGAAGCATTTGTTTGACTCAAGGCATGCAGCACCTGTGTGGATCTACCTTCAAAGCAGTTTCCTCTTTCCAGGACTCAAAAACGTCTTCAGCTTGCAAGCAACAGAGGTATTCCTTTATGCTACAATAATTTGGTTTTTCATTTCTTCCTTCTTCCTTCCATGATGGCCAAGGCTACTTCCTTGACTCTGATAACGGCCCACAAAGGCCATGGAGGGGCTTATATTGCATTCCCGACTCTCCCCCTCCCTGCCTGAGACATGTTATCAATATCAGCCCTGAACATTACACCAGGTTTAAGAGAAATGTGATGCATTCCTCATTAGCCAGTCATTCTGACATGGGTAAGCAGACTGGAGATCATACATTGCCACATCAGCCAGGATCTAAATCTTTATGACTCACATTGCAGCTCAGTCACACATAATACCACCATACAAAAAATGCAGATCCTTTCTAAATGTTCAATGGATTAATTATGTGACGTTAATTGAAATGCCAGCTATCTAAAACGTAGTTATTTTCCATCTGCATGATACTGATGAGTGTTGGTAGTGAGAACTATGGTGGAGTCATGTCAATTACACACACCAGGAAAGTAGAGCTGGGAAAGGGCCAGGGAAAGATGCAATCCTGGAACAAAATGATCAAATTACGACTTTTAAGTTAAAATTAACAGAAAGAGACACTCACACTGCTTGGGGCTCCTTAAATTTTCCTACTTGCTGGATATGATACATGAGATCACCACCATTCACATATTCCATGACAAAGTACAGGCGATCCTAGCATACAATATGAAAACAAAAAAAAATGTCAGGCGGCAGAAACCACTGCTATGAAAATACAAACATGGTGAATTTATTATTATTTATTTATTATTTATTTAAACATTTGTATCCCATCCTTCTCAACCCCCGAGGGGGGACTAAAGGCGGCTTACATCCGGCAGCATTTTGATGCCATTACACACAACAATATAACACAAATTTGACATTAATTAAAACAATAAGTTACAAAATATCCAATTAAAAACATCTCTAACAGCAAAATAATTACATCCATGTCCAGTTCAGCATCCATAGTTCCATTCCATAGCCTGTCTGGTTTTAAAACTTAGCATATGTTGAATGGAGAAAAGTAATATTGTAGGGTTTTTTTCGAGCTATATGGCCATGTTCTAGAGGCATTCTCTCCTGACGTTTCGCCTGCATCTATGGCAAGCATCCTCAGAGGTAGTGAGGTCTGTTGGAACTAGGAAAAGGGTTTATATATCTGTGGAATGACCAGGGTGAGACAAAGGACTCTTGTCTGCTGGAGCTAGGTGTGAATGTTTTAACTGACCACGTTGATTAGCATATAATGGCCTGACAGTGCCTGGAGCAAACTTTTGTTGAGAGGTGATTAGATGTCCTTGTTTTTTTCCTCTCTGTTGTTGTGCTGTTGTAATTTTTCAGTTTTTTAATACTGATATCCAGATTTTGTTCATTTTCATGGTTTCCTCCTTTCTGTTGAAATTGTCCACATAAACCCTTTTCCCCCATTTCCAAAAGATCTCACTACCTCTGAGGATGCTTGCCATAGATGCAGGCGAAACGTCAGGAGAGAATGCCTCTAGAACATGGCCATATAGCCCGAAAAAACCTATAACAACCCAGTGATTCTGGTCATGAAAGCCTTCGACAATACAATATTCTGATATATTTGGACAGAATAATTACATTCCCTTCTCAATCAGAGGGCTATATTTATAATATCCCTCCTGCCATCTATTGTTTGTTTCAACTGTGTTTGTGCATTTTGAAATACATTTAAAACTGACATAATGTATTAGAACCTCATTAATTTAGTGTGTTGTCTAGTTTTTTTACATTTGTTTTAATTCCTTTGCCTTAGGAATTTAATATTAATTAAATGCTACAATGTCCAATGGCTTAGTCTTTTATAGGTTTTTAAAAAGTTATTTTTATTGTTCAAAGAGGAATAGTCTGGGCGAAATTAATTATTTTTATTAATACTGATAATCTATCTCTAATTTTAAAAAATTATATATACTTTTTTCATTACTAAGCTCATTAATAAAGAAATGCAAACTTTACTGTACATGTATATGACGTGTTCCTTTTTTCCCCTACAGTTTGGACACTTTCTATGGCTGACTATTTTGGTCAAATCTTGAATCAAACTGAGCCAATTTAGATCAATCTTGAGCCTTAGTCAATTCATTGAAAGCAAACACATTTGGATTGATTCAGCTGCCTAGAAACGAAGCTCTTATCTCACAAAGCTAATATTGCAAAGGTGTACCATATATGGAAATACTCAAGTATAATAGTCCGCAAAATACAGGAATTCATTGATACAACATCCCCCCTCCCCCAATTCAATACACACATCCCAGGCCTTAGAAAAAATATAGGAGCTTCAGAACAACAGCAGAACTAAGGTGATATCTGGAGTAAAGGATATCATCTAGAATGACATAAGTCTGTTAATAAGTCTGTGTACCTTAAAGTTTACAAAAAATGTGTATAGCTATGCTATCATTATCCTTTAGTCTCACTGCAATATTCTGAGAAAACAGAAGCTGTACAATGTGAATAAACGCAATAACCAGAATATCAGTTGAGCAGACCTCTGAAAGTAATGACTGTTAAATAGTAGTGATAATACTAATAACAAATATAGCCATATTTTTAAAATATTACATGTGGACATACCACTGTATGGAAACAAGAATGCAACTGTGTTAGGAAAGGAGGCTTGTCTTGTAGGGCTAGGACCCTCTTTTCCACCATGGTACACTCTACATCATCATCCTGAATCACCACGTCTTTTTTCAATATTTTTATTGCGTACAGCTCGTCTGATCCCTTCCGTTCTGCCAACATCACCTGCACAAGAACAAAGAAAGAAAACCCTGATAATCACAGTCTAGCAGAATGAGGAGGCAGCTATGGTATTTCAATTTGTGTTTTATAATAAAGAAGCTCTGGAAATCTTTATTTTCTATTTTCTCATTTATAACAAAAACACACAGTGTCTTATGTTGAAAATTGGGACTTTAAATGAACACCAGATCTCAACAGCCAATCTACTCTTCTAGGAACAGGTATCTATGAGGAGTGGCTTAAAGAGCTGGGCATGTTTGGCCTGCAGAAGAGAAGGGTGAGAGGAGACATGATGAGGATCATGTATAAATATGTGAAGGGATGCCATAGGAAGGAAAGAGCAGGCTTGTTTTCTGTTGCCCTGGAGACTAGGATGCAGAACAATGGATTCAAACTACAGGAAAGGAGATTCCACCTGAACATTAGGAAGAACTTCCTGACTGTAAGAACTGTTCAGCAGTGGAACTCTCTGCCCAGGAGTGTGGTGAAGGCTCCTTCTTTGGACCCTTTTAAACAGAGGCTGGGTGGCCATATGTCAGGGGTGCTTTGAATGTGATTTTCCTGCTTTTTGAGAGGGGGTTGGGCTGGATGGCTCAAAAGGTCTCTCCCAAGTCTATAATTCTACGATTCTATCTTCACATTGCACATTACATGTAGGAAACATAATTTAGACAATAAAAACGAGTGCACCCCTTTCTGGGGAACTTGGTTTCACAAGGCCAAAATGGGACAAACTAATATGTTTAAGGACAATTAGCTCTGGGATCCCGTTTTCTGTTACTGGGATCCTTGCTGGAAAAGTTAATGGATTTTCAAAAATATCCCACAAAGCAAAAAGTGAAATGACAATTTTTGGGAGGAAGTAAATTGTATTTTTTAGATATTGGAGGCTCCCGGGAAAGGCTGTTTCTCCAGGGGAGACTAAAAAGTGTACCCTACGGAAAGTAGAGAGGGTTAGTAGTCCAGAAAATGGAACTTACGGGCCATACTACCTACCCCTGTTTTAAAAGTCTCCACAGATGTTTGGAGAGAGGGTAGAAACATGTTTAGGTTGCTAGGGATCCTGTGGCTAGCTGTTAGTAGAATCCCCACATGTCCACACTGAACAGTTAGTTATAACAAGCTGACTGGATTAATGGCCATACTTTTTATTATGCATTTTTCTTGTACTAAGAAGAAAATCCCAAGACAAAGTAAATGGAAGAACCCATCACACTTCGTACCTTCCCAAAACTTCCTTTCCCAAGAACCATGAGAAAGTTGAAATCTTCAAGCTTCACCCGGTCAATGTTATTGGATGGTAAGCTCCGATCTTCAGTTGGAGTGATGACTTTGTTTGCTGAAGGGCCAAGTCTAGCTTTCTAAAGTAAATAGATAAAAATATTAATGTAAAGTCTGTAGCTTTTTTTCAGGGTTAATCTGATATTTGAATGAGGCAGTGTCGGATCTGCATATGGCTGATGTGAAGGTTTATGCTCACAGAAAAGGAGTGCATTAACACAAGCACAATTTCAAAAGATCCATTCCAACGATAACGTCAACGGTGTTATACGTAAAGTGCAGAGGTAAAGAGATATCAGCAATATCTCTTATGAGGTTAACAGAACAAAACAAAAAAACAAGAGCAGAAGAAATAATTACATCAACTTCATGCCAAAATCCAACCAAATTAATCATTGTGAGTTTTTTTCAAATATGATTGTTTTTTTAAAAAACAACACATGCTTTTGTGTTAAAAGGACACAGAAAACATTTGCAAATGTTCTAGTTGTAATTCACTCTTCTGACATGCTTTATGGAGAGAAAACCTTCATACACAGACAGTATATTATGTCAGTCAACACTGTTAGCACCACTTCCAGCCATTGGCATCAAATTTGATGTTCAATCAAATTTTGACCTTGGAGGAAAACATATTTTTGTAGTCAAATCATAGTATGAGTTTTCTACTTTGGAGAAACATCATTAAGCATTTGCAAACTTTTATCAGCAATGAGCAAATGTGAATTTATGTTTAAGCCACAAACTGTTCATACATGTAACATTAGAAGACTCACCTCAAAAAACATCTGCCTTAAATTGTTATGACCTTGTTTCTATCAAATTTGACCTCAAACATCACTCATAAGCAGGTATTAAAACAAAACAGTTTATCAGTGAAAACATTTTCTTATTTCTGGAATGCCTTTAAATCCACTCAAAAGGCAGGGATCTCAAAATAATGTCAGTTTTTCATTAGTGCGACTAGAAAAGAAAAGCAGTCCTCTTTGCTGGACAATAAGCATGAATCTGAAAAACTAGGGGTGTATTTATCTGTACACTATATGTGCCATGTCACCTATTGATTTATACTGAGAAGTGGTTTCCTCCTCTGAAATAGAGGCCCCTTCCACACAGTTGTATAAAATCCACATTGTAGTGTGGACTCAGATAATACAGTTTAAAGTAGATATTGTGGATCATCTGCTTTTATATTCTCGGTTCTATGGCTGTGTGGAAGGACCCATAGCCTACAGAACTTCCTTGGTGGTTCCCCATCCAAGTACTAACCAGGGCTGACTCATCATAGAGCCCTTCTACACAGCCCTATATTCCAGAACATCTTGGCAGAAAGTCCCACAATATCTACTTTGGGTTATCTGAGGGCCCTTCCACACAGACCTCTAGCCCAGAATATCAAGGCAGAAAACCCCACATTATCTGAGTGTGGACTCACATAACCCAGTTCAAAGCAGATATTGAGGGATTTTCTGCCTTGAGGGTTGTTGTAGGTTTTCTGCCTTGATATTCTGGATTCTATGGCTGTGTGGAAGGACCCGAGGAAAGTGCAGTGACCCAGGGCCCTTCCAGGCAACCATGGGCCCTTCCACACAGCCCCATATCCCAGAATATCAAGGCAGAAAATATCAAGGCACATTATCTAAGTGTGGACTCTGATAACCCAGTTCTGCCTTGATATTATGGCATATAGGGCTGTGTGGAAGGGCCCTGAGTCCACACTAAGATAATGTGGGATTTTCTGCCTTGATATTCTGGGATATAGGGCTGTGTGGAAGGGCCCTTAGAATAACGACTTTTTTTTTTTACTTTAGACAGACATAAGTGTGAGATACATGCCATTAAAATATCCATGCTGTTCATGTGTTTCCAGCTAATGTTAAATTATTGCTATATTAGACAACATCAATGCAGAAATCACATGCCTACTTCGAAAAGTGGTTTCTTCTTTAAAGATACACTAGATATGTATGCAATTATATTCACCGCAGTATTTCACTAAGAACATAATTTCATTCCTAAGCACTGGGAGCACCTAACCGCTGAATGCAGCATATCCTTTTTGAGCAGAGATCTCTCTATCCCTCTACAGTGGGTCCCCAGATGTTTTGGCCTTCAACTCCCAGAAATCCTAACAGCTGGTAAACTGGGTTGTTGTAGGTTTTTCGGGCTGTAGGTTTTTTTATGGCCATGTTCTAGAAGCATTCTCTCCTGACACTTTGCCTGCACCTATGGCAAGCATCCTCAGAGGTTGTGAGCTGGTAAACTGGCTGGGATTTCTGGGTGTTGTAGGCCAAAACACCTGGGGACCCACAGGTTGAGAACCATTGCCCTATTATAAAGTAGTTTGAGAAGAGGAATGGCACACACACAAATTCAGACTAGAAGGCTACTACTGCAATCATAGGTGCTGCATGAAGAATTCATAGTTTTAAAAATCTTTTCCCCACTTCAGACATTTCAATACCTTATATCTGCAATGAACGAAGATATATTTGTTGAATGAGGGGTGAAACAGGAGGGAAAGAAACATAAAAATATAGGATGGTCCCCATAACCTTAATGCCAGAACTGCTTCTAATCCCAGCGAATTAAATGAACACCAATGGTAGGATGAATATATTAAAATTAGTCTATCTCCCCAAAATTTCGTGATTGCAATTTCCAATTATAACTGCCCACTTTAAAAGTTAAATAAAGCTCTTATCACAACTGATTCTATCCTCAAGATAAAAAAAAGCTTTTAAAAGCCAGTCTGAGAGTGATATTGGCACAAACATAATGGGCATAATCCCAACCCACTAAAGTTTCTGTCGTACAGTGAGAATTTGTCTCACCTTCCAATACATAGATATGCACTGGAAAAGGAAAGATAATTAGGAATCCAATACTGGGAACTATTAACAAGTTGCTTCTAGCAGATTAAGACTTAAGCACAATAACGACATTAGCAATCTGGGCCTATTTAAATACCGTAATGGTTAACAAGGTGGAAAGGGGATCATAAGGAACATGGATTCTTGGAAAACATCTTTTAAAATTGTATGGTAGACAAGTCTAGCAAATTGCTGGGAAATGATAACATAGCATCTGAGAAATGCCCTCTTTTGCAAGAGTTTTTGTATTTAGATGACACTATGACAAATCAGTATTCAAAACCATTCCCAATCCATACTTTGCAGCATAGTCCAAATGAACACCAACTGCCTCCTGTTTTCCAAATAGGATGTTCTGCCCCACAACTCTGTGTGTTTTATGAGTTCCATTTAAACGTCCTGCTCCTATTTTATCTCATCATAGTCTGTTAATTGTTTTTTTTTTAATTCGGAATATGTGGCCCGCCCATTGTCATTTCTATTGTGACTGTGTCTATTGGAATTTTTATTTTATTATTATTATTATTATTTTATTATTATTTTAATGTCATTTTGATAATGTTGTTGTTGTCTGATGTATATGCTTTGATTTTATTGCTGTATTATGTTGTCCGTGCTTGGCCCCATGTTAGCCGCTCCAAGTCCCCATTGGGGAGATGGTGGTGGGGTAGAAATAAAGATTATTATTATTATTATTATTATTATTATTATTATTATGTATGCAAGACCACCTGAGTGGCCCAGGACTGCTCCAGCATGCATTGGAAATGAGAACAGAGGCCAGGAGCTTCTCATAGCCTGTCCTGAAAGGGATCCTACAACTATGCCATCCAAAACCTCAAAATGAATTGGCATATGTTAGCTGAAGTTTCCCACAGATCTATGCCCTAGGCTTCAATTGCAATGTCAATGTAATGTGCCCAAGGTGCTGTGGGGTGCACTTTATAGCCCTTCCTAGGCATAAATAAGGGATTTACAAAAGAACCAGGGATGTTTTAATATCCATTTTATGAGTTGCTAATCTTCATTTTTGCTCCTTGACTGAGGAACACACACACCCCTTGGTGATACAGTGAAATAAACATGCTGTAAAAGGAAAATAGGCTCAAAAACATCATGGCTTATTAAGTTATTTACATATTGGAGCCAAACTGCAGAACATGAAATATCACTCAGTAACTAAAGTACAGTGAAGCATCCTTATTTTTAGGGTTTAGAACACTTTAATTAGTATGCTGTAGCATATACTGCACACCCTTCCAGTCTTCAAAGATAATTTATACTGTTAATTAGATTACTGTTTAGAATAGAAAGCTGATTTCTGGTAACAATTTTAAATTAAATCCATAAAGCGCCATGTAATTTCTCTGTAATTACATTAGGCTTGTTTGTGGTGTTTCTTTTTCTGATATTAGTTTCAAACACACTTATCTTAGATAATGCTGTAATGAGCATGAATAATCTACTCATTACTTTGCTTCTCAAAGGCATCTAATGTTCCAAATCTATCCTGTCTCCAAATGTGAGAACAAATCAGTCTCATGTGTCATATAGATGCCTTCCTGCCTCATTTGGTCCATGCAGACGGGCCCTTAAAGTAAAGGTAAAGGTTTCCTCTTGACATTAAGTCTAGTTGTGTCCAACTCTGGAGGGTGGTGCACATCTCCATTTCTGAGCCGAAGAGCTAGCGTTGTCCATAGACACCTCCAAGGTCATGTGGCTGGCATGACTGCATGGAGTGCTGTTATCTTCCCACAGGAATGATACCTACTGATCTACTCACATTTGCATGTTTTCGAACTGCTAGGTTGGCAGAAGCTGAGGCTAACAGTGGGAGCTCACCCCACTCCCTTATTTCTAACCTTTTGGTCAGCAAGTTCAGCAGCTCAGCAATTTAACCTGGTGCGCCACTAGGGGCCCCCTGTACAATCATATTTCCCATGACAAAGGCAGTTTCGAAGAAATGTTTACCATCATGTTTTTTCATATTAAGATCAAAACAATAAATTTGGGATTTAATGGCCACCAGGTGAGTTAAAATGGAGAACAGGAAGAAGAACATAATCAGCCCAAGGGAAATCACAATTTCCCCAAATTCCCTAGAGCGATTTCAAAAGTGTGGTCTCAAAAAGGTGACTTTTCAAAGAACCGAGATACTTCTGTTTAAAGTAAAGAAACCTATGTTATTACTATGTGTTGGACTTCCGCTTTCTAGAAGAACCTCAGTTCATGGAGATCGGCCAGATTTAGTGCCTATGAGTCTCAAACTAGAGTCCTAATGACCACAACAGTGGACTTGAATTGTAGACTACCAAGGTGTCACTACCCAAACCCAAGTTGAATTATTCACTATAGCAATTACTATATTTTAGCAGAGTTCAACAAAAATTCCACACAAAGCCCAGCTTGCAACCTCAAAACACGGCAGTTTAATAAGCATTAGTTCCAGCACTCAGAGAAGAAAACCAACAACAAGACATGCACGTTGTCTTACTTTCTTTGGTTTGGACGCACCTTATCTCGGACCTTCCTTTTATCCTGTAACCGCAGGCAAGATGCACTTTACACATTTCAAAGGCAATTGCGTAAGATGATAGACAAAATCTTTCTACCTGTCAGTGGGTATATCTTCTTGCAGTTCTTATGTATTTCCCTGTAAATGCTATATGGAAACTGTGCAACTCTTATTTTCTTCATAGATGGAAACATACATGCAAGATATGATTGCAAATAATGTGTCTCCGCAACTTTCATCATGTTTCATCATTCATTATGCTGATTAATGTTGATCCGAGATGTAGTCCAACAATACATAGAATCAATGAGTTGGAAGAGACCTCATGGGCCATCCAGTCCAACCCCCTGCCAAGATGGCTGGATGGCCAAGATGGCTGGATGGCCAAGATGGCTGGATGGCCAAGATGGCTGGATGGCCAAGATGGCTGGATGGCCATCTGTTGGAGGTGTTTTGAATGCAATTCACATGCAAATCGCATTCAAAACACTTAGAATCATAGAATCATAGAGTTGGAAGAGACCTCATGGACCATCCAGTCCAACCCCCTGCCAAGAAGCAGAAATATTGCATTCAAATCACCCCTGACAGATGGCCATGCAGCCTCTGTTTAAAAGCCTCCAAAGAAGGAGTCTCCACCATACTCCGGGGCAGAGAGTTCCACTTCTGAACAGCTCTCACAGTCAGGAGGTTCTTCCGAATGTTCAGATGGAATCTCCTTTCTTGTAGCTTGAAGCCGAAAACAAGCTTGCTCCCTCCTCCCTATGACTTCTTCTCACATATTTATACACGACTATCATGTCTCCTCTCTGCATCTTCTCTTCTTCAGGCTAAACATGCTCAGTTCTTTAAGCCACTCCTCATAGGGCTTAAAGGAGTAAGAGGATTTGTCATAGAGCTCTCTTTCTTGGGGTCCTTCCAGACAGGCCCTATATCCCAGGTTTTCAGTTTATCCCAGATTATCTGGCAGTGCAGACTCATATAATCCAGTTTAAAGCAGAAAACCTGGGATTGCATCCTGGGATATAGACCCTGTCTGGAAGGGCTCTTGGTCTTAAATGTCAGACAGTTGCAAACAGCTATGTCTACCTTATGACAGATCTGCAGGAATGTTTTTACGAACTATATATGTAAGTGGGTTGTTGTAGGTTTTTTTGGGCTATATGGCCATGTTCTAGAGGCATTCTCTCCTGACGTTTCGCCTGCATCTATGGTAAGCATCCTTAGAGGTAGTGAGGTGCTTGCCATAGATGCAGGCGAAATATCAGGAGAGAATGCCTCTAGAACATGGCCATATAGCCCAAAAAAACTACAACAACCAAGTGATTCCAGCCAAAAAAGCCTTCGACAATATATATATATGTAAGGAAAACTACATATAAAGACTGAAAACGTATTACTTGCTCTAAGATTTGTTTAAACCTTGTTTCTGTAGAAAAGCCATAAAAATGTCAGTATTGCACCATTTGTCACCAAGAAAGGCTAGGGGACTAGCATAATTGTTGGCACATGTGGCCCTAGAGACAAATTAGCTGGCACAGCATGTGTTCACCTTGGTCTATAATTACCATTTCCCTCCTACTGATGAATCAAGAAATTATTCCTGCCAGATCAGCTAATGCCTGGGAATAAGTTAATTTGGTAGCATAAGGAAAGCCCACTCAGTCTCACATATTCCAGTAACGGCTCTGCAAAAAGAAATAACACCAGCCCCCATGACCTATATTTCAATAAACAGCTTTGATTTTTGTTGCAGCTAATATCTATACTTCTATAGGTTTAACAGTAAGCCATAAATCCACAAATACCTATTGGCTGAGGCTGAAATTATTTTCATACTGGACTATGAATCATGTTGCCTGCCAGATGTTGAACTCTACTTTTAGCAGCTCTAGCCAGCATAACCATTGGTGAGGAATGTTTTGAGTTCCAGTCAACAACATCTGGAGGGCTTCAGGATGCCCAGGTAGACCCTACCAGTTCCCATGCTGCCAGAAAGAGGGGACCTACATGGGTCATGTAAATATTATTCTTCACAGTTATCAGAATTCAGAGTAACCTTCAAGCAGATTATTCAGAGTTGTTTTGAGGCAAAGAGTTAACACAACCAACGAATACATATTATTCTCTCAATACACAATTGCCTTACTTGATTTATACTCCACACTCATTTCTATACAAAATAGTCTGGATCCAAGTGCTTTACTTCCAGGCTATCTCTTGAGACTACAGCGCGATGTGGGTTTTCAAAGACTGGTTTGTGTAGTAGTTATGATGCCCTTTTGGACATCACAACAAACACTGCATACTAAAAACTAGGAAGTAAAGAAAGAGTACATGCGTAAGAGTGATGTATGAAAACACTTGAGTTTGGCCTTAATTTTGCACTCAGCCAATGAATCACATAATAAGAAACCTGAAGTAGCCACTTGTGCTGCCACTAGCTCTTTAGATAGCTGCAGTTGCAGCCCCTAAAGCTGAGCAAACTGGCAGGGACAACAGGTATTATGTGTGGGTTTTGACAGAAGAGACAACATAAGATGAATTAATGTCTCTTAGGCTACAACTCCCAAGTCTTATGCAAGAGTTTGTTGGGTTAAGGCTGTTGTGATGACTGGGGTAAGCCTATGTTTATATGAGCTGGGGTGGGCATGATTATGTGCTCCTCGGTGTCCTATTGTGTTTCATTAAGCTTTTGTCTGTTGGGTTAATGCTGACTATGTGAGCTAGATTGAGTGGAGTCTTGCTTGTGAGTTTGTGAAACTCTTGTTACTCTTCCATTGGCCTTTTTGTGTGTAGGCTCAGATCCTCTGCCTGAACACATAGCCGGGGGGGGGGGGGGGGGGAGGCACCTGCTGAAAGGAAATGAGTCAAACTTGGTTAGGAAAGTAGTTAACAGCCACTATATAGCTGCAGTCACAGTCCCTGGAGCTAATCCTCTAAAACAGAGGTCTTCAAACTAAGGCCCAGGGGCCGGATACGGCCCTCCAAGGTCATTTACCCGTCCCTCGCTCAGGGTCAACCTAAGTCTGAAACGACTTGAAAGCACACAACAACAACAACAACAATCCTATCTCACCAGCCAAAAGCAGGCCCACACTTCCCACTGAAATACTAATAAGCTTATATGTGTTAAAATTGTTCTTCATTTTAATTATTGTATTGTTTTAAAGTGTTTTTGCACTACAAATAAGATATGTGCAATGTACATAGGAATTCATTCATGTTTTTTTCAAATTATAATCCGGCCCTCCAACAGTTTGAGGGACTGTGTCCTGGCCCTCTGTTTAAAAAGTTTGAGGACCCCTGGATTAGAGAGTTGGGCCAAAACTTAACAAAATGAATTTCAACAGGGAGAAATGCAAGGTACTACACATAGGCACAAAAAGAGAAAGAAAGAAAAGGAAGAAGAAAAAATTGCACAGATAGGATAGGTGATATCTGAAGCTTGACAATAGTGAAAGGGAACTAGGAGTCTTGGTAGACCGTAAGCTGAAAATGAGGCAACAGTGTGATGTAGCAACTACAAAGCCAATGTGATTCTAAAGCAGCATCAATAGGAATATAGTGTTTAGATCAAGGGAATTCATGGTCCCACTCTATTCTACTTTGGTCAGACCTCACCTGGAATATCTCTGTGTCCCGTTCTGGCACCACAATTCAAGAAGGTTATTGACAAGCTGGAATGTGTCTAGAGTTGGGTGACCAAAATGATCAAAGTTCTGGAAGCCAAACTATATGAGGAGACCTTAGGGAGCTAGGTATATTTAGCTTAGAGAAGAGAAGGTTGAGAAGGAACATGATAGTCATGCTTAAATGTTTGGAAGGATGTCACATTTAGGAGCGGGGTCAAGCTTGTTTTCTGCTGCTCTAGTGACTAGGACATGGAGCAACAGATCCAAATTACAAGTAAAACCATTCCACCTAAACACTGAGAAGAGCTTCATGACTGTAAAAGGTGTTCAACATGCTACCTTGGAGCATGGTGGTGTTTCCTTCTCTCCAGAGATTTTAAAGCAACAGATGGATGGCTATCTGTTGAGAGTCATTTCATTGTGTATTCCTGAATGGCAGAAAGTGGTTAGACTAGATAGCCCTTTGGTTTCTTCCAACTCTGTGATTCTATACTGTTCTACTTTTTACTGTTTAAGTAGTAGTGTGGCTATTATGTAGTCTTCATTCAAAAAGACATCTCTTGAGACTACAATGAGTGTTGCGCCTATTATAGCAACACTCATAAGAAGATCTCTAAGCAACTCTCTAGCTTGACAAGCAGAAAGCACATTTAATTTATATTGCGTGTAATATAACTCAATGGACACATGAGTCTATGACCTCTTTAGTCCTCTTTTTGTGTTTTTATCCCTTTCAAAAATATCTTCAGAAGCTGATCTGTGTAAGTGGTCTTCCTGCATAACACATGTCTCTGCAGCTCATTTACAAATTTCTACTCTGGGAAAACAGGGCAGATATAAATAGCGTAAGAGCAATGAAGCTTTAGAGGAAAGTAGAACTGCACCATATTCTTATGGTTTAAAAAAGCGAAAGTCGTAGTTTCCATTGGGTGTGTGTAGAAAAGAGAGATTAACATATATTCACAGAAAGAGCTAACTGCACACTCACAGATCTAAAATCCTTAAACGATTAAGACAAATTCACAAAAAGCTTCAAAAACCAGAAATATAGAATAATGAATGTTGTAAACAGTAAAGTTGCAAATGTGCTGTGCTCATTTTCAGATTATGCTCTATAAACAGTAATCATAATGTTGGAATTTTGACTATGACAGGCTTTGGACTGGGTCGTCGGTTGCTAAATCAGACTTTTATTAGGCCACATGATAATGAAGGAGGCATAAGCCTAAGAAACATTAAAAAATTAAAAGCTTTAACTGAAATGTTAGTATAGAGGTCATACAAAGTTCAAGGTTTTGGCTTTTCGAAAAGTCACTATATTAGCGAGTTTACATAGGAAGTTGGTTTGTGGTTAAGTGCAAAGTTTGCAGGTGCGAAAAGGTACTTTCAATCAAGAGGTTGAGGGGAGAGGAACAGTAAAGGTCAAAGTACTTTCCATGACAAAAATATTCTTGTTTACCTGAGGGTATATAAAAGTTTGCAAAAACAGAGGAGGGTGCGGCAGTCTGTGGGAGCACTTGTAGAAGTGCTGTCTGTTCGCCTCATGCTGATCAGCTTGAATAAACGGTGTCTTACCTGAACCTATTGGACTCTGTGGACTTCTTCAAAAAGGGACCCCGCACCCTAAACCCGTGATTCCTTACAATATTAATAATGTTTTCAGTTTTTTTTAATCTAATGTTTTATCTTTTGTATAATGTTGTACATAATGTGTTGTATGTTGCCGGCATTGAATTGCTGCCATTGTAAGCCCTGAGTCCCCCTTCGGGGGTTGAGAAGGATGAGGTAGAAATGTTGGAAATAAATAAATAAATAAATAAATAAATAAATAAATAAATATCAAACGTTATTGTTTAACTGCAAATAAACTATAGTATTAAAACCATTTTATACCAATGCATCAGAAGAGTGTAATTTAGTATGCCATTAGAAACCTTTGCAGTCAGTTGCTAAAAGCTTTCCAAAACTGAAAAGTTTTCTGTTGCTGACAAAAGGGTAGCACTTAAGGCAATGGTTCTCAAACTGTGGATCCCCAGGTGTTTTGGCCTACAGCTCCCAGAAATCCCAGCCAGTTTACCAGCTGTTAGGATTTCTGGGAGCGGAAGGCCAACACATCATGGGACCCACAGGTTGAGAACCATTGACTTAAGGGAAGGGCAACCTAAGCCTCCCCAGGGAAGACACTCCAGAGGATTAGCAAAAGGCAACAGATCTTTCCCTACTTTAAAAAGAGTGGGAGACTGGTGTGTGAAGGATTATGAGTGCTCACTTCATAAGCCAAATTGTCAATATCATTATACTGGGCAATGCTGGGAAAGTTTTTTTTTAATTATTAAATACATAATTAAAATTCTTAATAACATGGTACATTTGTACAAATATCTCAACCGCATCCCCAGTATCAGTTTTATGATTATCATTAGTGTTCTAGTCTAATTCCGAAAGGAACACTTGGCAGCAAAAACCGTTTGTTTTGCTCTATTATAGTAAAGCACTACTGCCCTCCTGTGGATTGCAAATTGCAAATGAAAGATAGTATCAAGTGGATGCAGCTACTTGTTTTAAAATGACACATATATGCTTACACAGTCTAGTTGAGCTTTTTACATTTATTTATTTTCTTGCAGTTGTGCAAAGCATAAGGTAGAAAACTATATGAGTCCGAAGCACAGCAAAAATACTATCCATCATGAAATTGAAAGATACAGAGTTGTTTCATTAGCACAGTGTTTCTCAACCTGGGGGTCGAGACCCCTGTGGGGGTTGCGAGGGGGTGTCAGAGGGGTCACCAAACATAGTATTTTCTCTTTGTCATGGGTGTTCTGCGTGGGAAGTTTGGTCCAATTCTATCATTGGTAGGGTTCAGAATGCTATTTCATTGTGGGTGAACTATGAATCCCAACTACTACAACTCCCAAATGGCAAGGTCTATTTTCTCCAAACTCTACCAGTGTCCACATGTGGGCATATTGATTATCTGTGCCAAGTTTGATCCAGATCCATCATTGCTTGAATCCACAGTGTTCTCTGGATGTAGGTGAACTACAGCTCCAAAAACTCAAGGTCAGTGTCCACCAGACTCTCCCAGTATTTCTCTTGGCCATGGGAATTCCGTGTGCCAAGGTTGATTCAATTCCATCATTGGTGGAGTTCAAAAGGCTCTTTGATTTTAGGTGAACTATAAATCCCAGCAACTCCACATTCCCAAATGACAAAATCAATCCCCTCCAACCCCACCAGTATTCAAATGTGGGCATATTGGATATTTGTGCCAAATTTGGTCCAGTGAATGAAAATACATCCTGCATATCAGATATTTATATTACGATTTATAACAGTAGCAGAATTAAAGAAGTAGCAACGAAAATAACATTATGGTTGGGGGTCACCACAACGTGAGGACCTGTACTAAGGGGTCGCAGCATTAGGAAGGTTGAGAACCACTGCATTAGCAGAACAGTCAGCCCTCCACATACACTGGGATTAGGGAGCATATGACTCCTGTGTAAGTGGATAAGCCACACATTTAAAATGGCTATATTTTATACTTAAGACAACACTTCTCTATGAATGTCTAGGTTCTCTAGTATGACTCTATGGTCAACTTCAAATGGACAGTGACCCCATTGGAAGAACTAGAGATTCCTAGAGATGTGTTCTCTCTGGGAATCTCAAGGTACTACTCATCCTCCTCGTTATTATATTTATTTATACTCTGCTTTACCTCTTCTGAAGGAAACTCAAAGTGGCTTAACATAAAAGCATTAGCATACACTTTAAAATATACAATAATGCAAACAGAATTAAATATAAACAGTATTTTAAAGCATGTTCAAAGTTTAAAACCACAGCACCCCTGAATTGATCTTTAAAACCGTCTTCTTTGAAAGCCTGTCTGAAAATAAAGGTTTCCGCTTGCACTGGAAAGACAATGGGGAGGGGGCTATTCTGGCTTCCTGGGAAAAAGGGAGTTCCAGAGTCGAGGAGCAGACACCGAGAAAGAAGGCCTGCTCTCTCGTTCCTAACAACCAACTTAGCTTGAGATTGAGATGGGACTGAGAGAAGGGCCTCTCCTGAAGATCTCTGGGCTCGGACAGGTTCGTACAAGGGGATGCAATCAGCAGATAGCCTGGGCCTGAAGCGTCTGGGGCAGGGGTGATCAAACTTTTTTAAATAGAGGGCCAGGTCACAGTCCCTCAAACTGTTGGAGGGCCAGATTATAATTTGAAAAAAAAAAAGAATGAATTCCTATGCACACTGCACATATCTTATTTGTAGTGCAAAAACACTTAAAAACAATATAACAATTAAAATGAAGAACAATTTTAACAAATATAAACTTATTAGTATTTCAATGGGAAGTGTGGGCCTGCTTTGTGCTCATGAGATAGGGTGGTTGTTATTGTTGTTGTTGTTGTTGTGTGCTTTCAAGTATTTTCAGACTTATGTTGACCCTGAGCAAGGGCCAGCTAAATGACCTTGGAGGGTCATATCCGGCCCTCGGCCCTTAGTTTGAGGACCCCTGGTCTAGGGTTTAAAGGTCATAACCAGCACTTTGTCCTGGAGGCCACCGGTGGGCTTAGCTGCCGACTCTGGTGTCCCTGGAGGGCAAAGCTGCAGGAAAGCAGACAGATAGATGGCCTTCTCATCTCTGGACCCAAGGCCTCTGCACGAAGGTGTGCCACCCCCCGCCTTTGACCTTTTTGAAGGGAGACGATCAGGGCAGAAAGATGGTTGAGAGATGAGGAACCCTTCTCTTTCTCTCTTTGGAGGTGGCTATGATAAGGAAACAACGAGACAAGAAGACGTCTTGTGTGCCAGGAGCAATGGAGAGCTGCCACCTAACACTCCTGATACACAGGGCTTCCTCCCATCTCTCACCACTTGTTGCTGTTGTCTCCCCCCCCCCCCCCCCGCACCAAGATGACAACCCCATATGACCACCCAGGGGGTGTGGGAATCTGTCACTCTATGCCCTGCACCTTCCTGGCTTCCCCCGCCCCATCATACAGGGAAAAGCCTTAATAAGCAACCTGTTTTTCCTTATGGAAAGACGAAAAGCTTTCCATCATGAGCCACCAGCTTCTTTTTAGCAGTGACAGGAGGTTTTTTCCAGTTCGGCCATGAAGCCACCCCAGAAGTAATGTGTGTGATGGGAGCCACACCCTGAAAAACCCTGTTGCGGACACCCAAAAAGAAGCCTGTGTGAAGAGGTTCTTGTAGGATAAAATCAATTCCTGTAAATTAATCTTCAGAACCACCTTTAATGATGCTGATGATTTCCAATGCCCTCCCAGAAAACGTATAATTAATTAAACTGCTTTGCTGATTGTTTTGTTTATCTTTCATTCATTTTGAGGGGAAAAACTGGCTAAAAGTAAAAACATAGTGGAGATAAATTGAATTGGCTGATTCACATTTGGTGTGAAAATGCCACAGAAGAGAGAAAAGCAAGGAAATCCCTGTCTTTCCCCCCCAAAAAACTATCACTTGTTTTTTGGGAAAAAAATTAATTCAGTAATCCGCAGCTTGGGTGTCCTCCTAGATTCAGCACTAATGCTTGAAGCTCAGGCGTCGGCGGTGGCTGGGAGGGCCTTCGCACAATTGAAGCTTGTGCGCCAGCTGCGGCTGTACCTTGTGAAGTCGGATTTGGTCACGGTGATCCACACCTTAGTTACCTCTAGATTGGACTATTGCAATGCACCCTACATGGGGCTGCCCTTGAAGGCAGTCCGGAAATTCCAACTGGTCCAAGGAGCGGCAGCCAGACTACTAACTGGTGCAAGCTACAGGAAGCAGTCAACCCCCCTGTTTAAGGAGCTCCACTGACTGCCATTTATTTTCAAGACCCAGTTCAAGGTGCAGGTTTTGACCTACAATGCCCTAAACGGTTTGGGACCTGCCTACCTGCGCAACCGCATTTCCATCTAGAAACCAACGCGACCTCTTCGATCTTCCAGTGAGTCCCTTCTCTCGCTCCCGCCTTCATCGCAAGCTCGACTTGTGGGAACGAGAGAGAGGTCCTTCTCTGTGGTGGCCCCTCAGCTCTGGAATTTGCTCCCCAGAGATATTAGGCAAGCCCCCACTCTGGAAATCTTTAGGAGGAGCCTGAAAACTTGGCTGTTCCAATGTGCCTTCAATGACTGTATGATAATCCCTGACCAAACTCGGCATAAAATGTTCTCAGAAGTACTTTATTCTCTGGTTTGTGCAATGAACTCTTACCTTATCCCCCGGATCCCCTTCCTGATATTTTACACTGCCCTATCTCCCAGTGTTTTAAAATTTTAATCTTTGAACTGGCCCTGCCCATTGTGTTCATTTTAGTAGTTTAATGTTTTGATTTTATATTGTTGTGCTTGCTGTACGTTTACATTTTGTATTTTTTTTATTTTATGTGATTTTATTTTCTGATTTTCTGTTGTGTTTTTGTGTTATATTGTGTTTCTGTATTGATGGGTGTGGCCTCATGTAAGCCACCCTGAGTCCCCTTTGGGGAGATGGTGGCAGGGTATAAATAAAGTTTATTTATTTATTTATTATTAATCCAATACATCTTAATAGTTAATTATAACTAATGAGTAACCTAAAAGTTAAGCTGAATCGGAATGCAAGATAAAGATTTAGAATTGAAAGAAACAACATTAACTCCAAAAAGATATATGATTTTAAACCAGTGTTTCTTATAGGTATTTTTTCCAATGCTGATGCCTACTACTGGCATAAACAGGAGAAGGAGTAAAACTTCTCATTATAGAGCTTTTCACAGAACTTGTGACACCGTCCCTCTCTATAATCCCATTTCCACCAATGGAGGGCACTGTCGCCTCATTCCAGCTTCACTTCCAAATGGCTGCCTGAATTGTTCTGTTAAACTCTAAAATAATTTAATTATGTCATGTAGAACAGCATAAATATGTAATTTTAAAATAGAAATGCCATTTAATTGCATGTATTACTAATAAACATGTTCATTATCACAGGCCCCTGCCACTTTTGACAGGTTTTATCCTTGCAGTAACATTTAAGACTGCAGGTGTCCTCAAGCAACCAGGTGTCGATGCCAAGGACAATTTGTGACACCGAAAACCAGCAGTTAAGATTGTACTACAGTAGAGAAGGTATTGGAACAAAACATGCTTCACTGTGTCAAAGAACATTGCATGCAAACCCCTAGCACCTTTCTTTTCCAGGAAAATAATTCCAGAGATTGAAGGATTTGTGAAATAATTACAATGGTTAAGGAAAAATGAATTAGCAAACCAGGCGCTGGAACATCTGTGCAATATTTATGAAACCCAAACACTGTGATGATGATATGTCATACTGCAATAATAAGGCATGCTAAACACAGAATGTGTGACTTCACGGCTAATTCCAGAGAATGTACAATAAAATATCACCAGGACAAAAAAAAAAACAAAACACCAATGCTTCATATCATAAAGATGCACTATTTCAATTTTCAGGGGAAGATAAGACTATATCTGATGACACTAGGGAGCTCTTCGAAGTGAACTTGGCAAAAGAAATTGTGCATCAGCTTGAGACTGCATTAAGGTATACACCAAAATGTTGTATTTCCACTCACCCTGTGGCAAAGCACTTGCAACTACTTTAATAAGATACAGTGCATCTTTAAAAAGGTGACAAAATGGATTGTTATCTGAACCTCAGGAAGTGAAAACAATTCTGGAAGGATATGTTGTGAATGTAAGTGAAAACGGAATACAAAGGAGAAAACTACCTTTAGGAAGTGAATATATATATGGCAGCCCTGGGAAAAAAAGACAGCAAAGGGAGAAAAAACTGCTGTGTTAGTCAAGGGAAAGGCAAAAGAAAGCCATAAACAATTAGTAGCAGAAACAAAGAAACGAATGCAATACAATAATGGCAGCAGCAATATAGGGAGCACACAGACCCAAAAAAATCCTGCAGCAAAAAGCTGCTCAGAGCCAGGGAGAAATTGGGAAAGCGGAAACAGGGGCGGTAAACAGGAGCAGACACAATGCAGGCTATTGCCCTTAAGCAAAAGAAAAAGAAAAAAGTACACCATTAACGAAGGAAGCAAAGCGTCCTCTCTGCATGAGTGTCATTTACCTCACATGACAGTTGGACTCATTGACCAAGACAGGGTTCTTAGGCAATTATTGGGCTGTTATAAAGAATCCATCTGAGAAGATCAATAGATTTATTCAGACTTGCAACAAGAGGAAGTATGAATGAAGGGCTGAAAGGAATAATTACACGTATACCTCAGTTAACAAAGCAGACCTGGGCTTTACTTCTTTAATGTATAGGACAACTGTATTGTGGCAATGCCACATCTGCATTCTTGTCACCCCATTACACTCTGTTTCCTTTGACCAATTTTACAAAAACATATCTGTGTGAATGTATTGTCGAAGGCTTTCATGGCCGGAATCACTGTGTTGTTGTAGGTTTTTTTGGGCTATATGGCCATGTTCTAGAGGCATTCTCTCCTGACGTTTCGCCTGCATCTATGGCAAGCATCCTCAGAAGTAGTGAGGTCTGTTGGAACTAGGAAAAAGGGTTTATATATCTCTGGAATGACCAGGATGGGACAAAGGACTCTTGTCTGCTGGAGCTAGGTGTGAATGTTTCAACTAACCACCTTGATTAGCATTTGATGGCCTGGCAGTGCCTGGGGCAATCTTTCATCGAGAGGTGATTAGATGTCCCTGATTGTTTTCCCTCTGTTCTTTTGCTGTTGTAATTTTAGAGTTTTTTTAATACTGGTAGCCAGATTTTGTTCATTTTCATGGTTTTCTCTTTTCTGTTGAAATTGTCCACATGCTTGTGGATTTCAATGACTTCTCTGTGTAGTCTGACATGGTGGTTGTTAGAGTGGTCCAGCATTTCTGTGTTCTCTAATAATATGCTGTGTCCAGGTTGGTTCATCAGGTGCTCTGCTATGGCTGACTTCTCTGGTTGAAGTAGTCTGCAGTGCCTTTCATGTTCCTTGATTCGTGTTTGGGCAATGCTGCGTTTGGTGGTCTCTATGTAGGCTTGTCCACAGCTGCATGGTATACGGTAGACTCCTGCAGAGGTGAGAGGATCCCTCTTGTCCTTTGCTGAACGTAGCATTTGTTGGATTTTCTTGGTGGGTCTGTAAGTGGTTTGTACGTTGTGTTTCCTCATCAGCTTCCCTATGCGGTCAGTGGTTCCCTTGATGTATGGCAAGAACACATTTCCTCTGGGTGGATCTTTGTCTTGACTCTCGTGGCTTGTTCTCGGTCTTGCAGCTCTTCTGATGTCTGAGATGGAGTATCCATTGGCCTGTAGAGCCCAGTTGAGGTGGTTCAGTTCATCTTGGAGGAGGTGAGGTTCGCTGATTCTTTTTGCACGGTCTGCCAAGGCTTTAATTGTGCTTCTTTTTTGACTTGGGTGATTTCATGGCCTCCACTAGTGATGAATTCACATATAATATTACACAAAATATAGTTTTACAAAGGGTTTATTGATCCAGAAATGCAGAGAAAAAGGAAAATATATTCAATTGTCAGAAGAAAAGATTCCCACCAGAACTGCCATTTGTTGAATGGCAAAGCCAAATTAAGTAGCTCCATTCTACCTAAGAGGGAAGAAAGGCCAACTGGAGGTCCTTTCTGTTCAGTCCAAGTGAGACAAAATTAATTAATTTGGCAACCATTATGTCCATTTCAACAAAACCTACATTAAGAACAGAAACATCTGCTATCTATGTTTTTTTGAGTTCTACATTTGCATTATTTACTCATGGAATCAGCCTTGCTAGTAATGATAATAATAATAGTAATAATAATAATTATTATTTATTTATATACTGCTCCATCCCCCCAAGGGGTCTCAGAGCGGTTCCGAGGTAACATCACAAAACATACAAAGTAAAAAAACAACATAACTATAAGATTAGCAAAACAAAATATAAGCATAAAAGTTATGTGACTTATCCCCTTCTACCTGGCATTGTTGCATGTTATACAGTTTGGGTTGTTGTAGGTTTTTTTGGGCTATATGGTCATGTTCTAAAAGCATCCTAGAATATGGTCATATAGGCATATTGGAAACTAGTTTCCAACAGACCTCACAACCTCTGAGGATGCCCGCCACAGATGCAGGTGAAACGTTGGGAGAAAATGCTTCAAGAACTTGGCCATATAGCCCAAAAAACCTACAACAACCCAGTGATTCCAGCCATGAAAGCCTTCGACAATACATTGTTATACAGTTTGCTTTCCAAAGGACAGGAGAATTAATCTTTAAGATGTATTCATGGCACTTCTGAGTCACTTACCTCTTGTGAGGTGGAAAGTGAGAAGTCTTATTTATAGCAATTATCTGAATAAAGTTGTTCAGTTCTCTTAACATAAACATTGGTTTAGAATTAGAACTAGATCAGACAAATAGAGGCACATCACAAAAATTCTCACTCCTCCCCCCTGAACTGCTTCTTTCCCCAGTATTTGGCTTGCCATATTCCATAGGTACTTTTATGGACAGCAACATACTGACAACAAAGCTACCCCATGTCCTTGCTTTCTTTGTCAGCTGCAGTAAAATGACTCATAGGTCACAACTATCTGTTTTATGTGCCATTCCCTTAATCTCCTAATGAGTGAATTGGTTGAGTGCGACTGATGAAAGCAAAAATAGTGCTTTTGCCCATCATTAATCCCTCTGCCCATTTCATGGTTCAAAAAGACCCAGACTTTGTGTGCATCTGGCTTCGTTGCTCATCTTTTCAATCACATACTACAAATTATCTCCCTGCTATCTATGATCAGCTCAGGGCACTGTACCTGAGAGGCAAAGTAAACAACAGCCAGATATTTCTAGCTCAAGGAAAGAACACACTGGTCTCTTGTCCCTGAAAAAGGGGGCCAAAGGACTTGGGAAGGTTGCAGCCTGTGCCCTCATGGCAAAATGAAGCCCAGCAGTCATAGGAAGAGGAGCTTCAGGGAGTCTGTCCCTATCCTGTAGAGAGAGAACTGGTATCCAACTGCAAACTGCACTGGGATTTTAAAGGGAGTGTAATCTGGAGCTGCCATCAGTCAAGGACCATCAAGTGCCCACTCCCAAGAAGATCATGTCGCTAACAGGGGGTGATGAAAAGCCCATGTGCCCAGGTGCCACTGTTGTTACAGATACCTATTTTGCCCCAGCTTTTCTTTATCCCCAGCTGAATGCATTACAAGTTGTTACTGTGCCTTCTAGTAATTTTCTGATTTATGGCAATCCTATAAATAGGGTTTCTGGCAACATTTGTTCAGAAGAGGCTTGCCTTTGTGTGACTTGCGGAAGGTCACCCAGTGGCTTTTCATGGCCAAGCATGGATCCAAACTCTGGTCTGCAGAGTCCTAGTCCAACACTCAAACCACTACATCGCAATGGCTCTTCAGTTACCAGAGAGATGAACTATAAATGATTCTAGATAGATAATCAATGGGTTGCTGTGAGTTTTCTGGGCTGTATGGCCATGTTTGTTTATTTATTTATTTACAGTATTTATATTCTACCCTTCTCACCCCGCAGGGGACTCAGGGCAGATTACAATGTACATATACATGACAAACATTCAGTGCCATAGACACACAACATATATAGACAGACACTCAGAGGCTATTTAACATTCCAGCTTCTGGCCACCAGGGGAGCTGTTGCTTCACCGTCCGTTCGTGACACTGATGAAGTACTTCCTCATTCTTTGCACACTTCCTGGAGATTTGTATGGCCTCGTAAATCAGTTAAATTAGCCTTACCACATAAGTGGTACCTACATTTCCTACTTGACAGATGCAACTGTCTTTCGGGCTGCAAAGGTCGACAACAAGCTACACAATTTTGGTCAGAAGCTCACTCCGACCCGGCTGGCTTCGAATTCATGACCTTCTGGTCAGTAGTGATCTTAATGCAGCTGACTCCCAGCCAGCTGTGCCACAGTGCCAGTGCGTTCTCTCCTGATGTTTTGACTTATGGCAGAGGTTGTGAGGTCTGTTGGAAACTAGGCCAGTGAGGATCCTCTGAGGATGCCTGCCATAGATGTGGGCGAAACGTCAGGAGAGAATGATTCTGGAACATGACCATACAGCCCGGAAAACTCACAGCAACCCAGTGATTCCAGCCATGAAAGCCTTCAACAACACAGAAAATGACTATATTAAAACTTTGTAAATGCACCAATATATAAAACTATGTGTTGAAAGAGCACACACATGGTTTTATACATTCATTTATTTAACATAAATGCTACTGGGGTATTCTGCTATCACTCACCTATCTTTCTTCCTTCCTGTGGCTACATTTTGCAGGGTTATTTTAATACATTCGATGGTATTTATTTGCATTTGAAACATGTTCTCAGATAAAATATTCTATTCCACCCCCATCTGTTAATAATAGTAAGAAATATATATAAATATACATCATCCTCGATGCAATGCCTTTCTCAAAGGTGAGCTAAATGCTAACAAATCCAAGATTATTTTTTGTTAGAATAAGTATCCCATTATAAGCAGGTCATATCGCTTTTAAAGTTCTAAATACATATTCATTATTCACACAACAATCTAGAATGTAGGCATTAGGAGAAATTGACATGTTATTTGCATCTATTTTTCAAGTAGGAATAATAGCTTTTGCCTTTCTAAAAATAAATATTCTCAGCATTGTTCTGCACAAGCAAAATATACGGGTTTTTTTCCTTAATAAACCAAGAATTCACCTCACGAAAGATTGTCTTTCAATAGCGATCCATACCCATCCAGAATAAATTGTCCCAGTTTAAACTATAAATAACAAAATATCCATTCAGTTCATATAGGATACCTATGCTAATTAAGGATATGTGATTATATTCCTGGCATTGCTATCACACCTGAAAACATTATACAACATCCTAGTGGCCATAGGCAACAATTGTAGTTACGTTTGAGAAATAGAAAATTAAAATGAGTTTTTAAAAAACCTGTAGCTAATTATTAGTTGTTTTCTTATCTCTATTTTTTACATGTGCACTTTTTAGCATTATCTGTTTCATTACAAAGCACAAAGTTATCTTAGAACTGAGGGACCCAATCTGTGGTTTCATTTACCAGTGTCAGAATGAAATTGGCCTCCCTAGGAATTTGCTAGGGTTTCCAGATGATTTTATGCTAGATTTCCATTGGATGACATAGCAAATTTCCAGAGAAGATACCCAGGGAGAATACCTCTCTAGGAACCTTTAGGTCCTCTAGTGCAATGCTGGGGATGTATCTTCTGCAGATACAGGAGGTCTTATACAGGGGGTAATATAATAATGACAATACACTTTATTTATATTCCGCTCTATCTCTCCGAGGGAACTCAGAGCAGATTACAGTGTACACACATATATGCAAACATTAAATGCCTTTTATAAATTAATCAGATGTGTATCTTCTGCAGAGAGAAGGGGTCTTAGGCATATTCTGCTAATACAGGGGGCATATTCAGAGTAGTGAACAGGAGGGAGGAGCAATCCTGCCAGCACATGGGTCAAACCCTTATGCTGGCAGGATTGAAGACCAACAGGTCATAGGTTCCAATCTGGGGGGAGCACGGATGAGCTCCCTCTGTCAGCTCCAGTTCCCCATGCAGGGACATGAGAGAAGCCTCCCACAAGGATGGTAAAACATCAAAACATCCGGGTGTCTCCTGGGCAACATAATTGCAGATGGCCAATTCTCTCACACCAGAAGTGACTTGCAGTTTCTCAAGTCACTCCTGATATGGAAAAAAACAAAACAAAACAGGAGGGATCCTTTAAGTTCAAGGCAGTAACTCAGATGTAGGCTAGACTCATGTTTCAGGAAGATGTACGAAGAGATCTTTGCCAATTTGCCAATGATTTCCCCCAGTTCTGGCTTCTGGTGCACAGGAGTATTTGTTGGTGGTTCAATAAGGCCCACAGCAGTCTACATGTTCTTGCAGACTACCCCTTTTTGAGCCTTTTGGTGTTACTACACCACCTTTGGGGCAGTTTGAAAGACTGTGTACTTATAATCATCTCCCAGTCTTCTCTTTTGGGTCTTTGCTCTAATGGTCATAGTGAGCACAGGAAAATCATGTGCTTATATGTTGTTGCAGCCTATGTAACAGAATCAGAAAGGACAGAATGGCATGGGGTTTCATGCCCATCAGCTGCAAACATCAGAAAACAATCCTTTGATCTTTGATCTTGTTTGGGTTAGACACAACATCAAGTAAGGTGTCAACCTCTCAGAGAGGAAGAGGATGGCCAAGTCAATCAGCAGTATCCCCAGGAGCAGCATTTTCTTCTTCCTTGCAGGAGGTCATGGCCTTCTCCAACTTGGGACCAATTCACACTGCAGATTTACAGTGCTATTTTTCTATTTTTCTTATTTTTCTACAACCTATGGCGTCCTCAACCTGTAGGATTTTTTCCTACTTTAGCCATCATGACCCCAACCTATGACGTCCTCAACTTGTAGGTTTTTTTTCTACTTTAGCCATCATGACCCCAACCTATGACGTCCTCAACTTGTAGGTTTTTTTTTTCTACTTTAGCCATCATAACCCCAACCTATGGCATCCTCAACTTGTGGACGAGAAACTTGAGAACATTGGGGTGGTGGTAGCTTAATGTGGGAGTTGCAAAAATAATGGCAACAGTAAAAGGTTTCTGAACACCACCTAGTGGAGGCTCTGGGGAGGTAGGGTGGGATTTGGAGGGGGGATTCAAATTTTAAAGGCCATTTTAATGTGTTTACTATATTTTAATTTTTTATTTACCACATTGTTATTATTTATTTGGTTTTTAACTTTTGTATTGCTTTTTTTAAACTGTTGATTGTGGATAGATGTTAGCCGCACTGAGTCCCCGTGGGGAGAACAGTTTAAAAAGAGCAATACAAAAATTAAAAAGTTAACTTTTGGCAGTATAGACTAAGATAATGTGGTTCAGATAATGAGGATGTTCGGTTTTGATAACCTGGATTGTCTGGCTGTGTAGAAAAGGTCTGAGTGGATCTGAAAAATCCCAGTTTTTCATAAAGGAGAAAAAATGTGCAGTGCCTAGCTTTTGTGGGGTAACTAAGAATATAGGGTTCCAAGTGTAAATGAAAATGGTAAAATCACAGAACGCGGGAAAAAGGGGATCTCCTACAGTGAAGGCTAAAGATGGCAATGGTGCCAACACCCTCCATAGCCTTTTGCCACCTTTTTTTTGTTTCTAGAAGAATACATGCAGATTTACTTGGTTTCATCCAATTTTTTTCCAGGTCATAGCAACTTGCTTCTCCTCTGTTGAAGAATTTTGATTGAAAAGAGAAAGGAGCCTACCTCACTGCACTGGAAGGATTTCACACTGTGATTCTGTTATACAGAAGGGAATCAATGTCCCTGGTTTAGCAACATGATTTCTGCTAAAACTGTTAAACTCTGAACGGTTTTGTGTATGTCTGCTAGTGTTTTATGCTTGAAGCACAATGCAAAAGAAGACAATAACCTTGTCAAGAGCTATCAGGAAGATAAGTAAGGCAAAAAGCAAACTCTGATGGATCCTTTCTGTAAGTCTGGCTGCTGCTTTTCTGTGAGTTTCCATTCAAGTAAGAACTCTACTAACTTTGGTGCTAATTTCTCTTCTATAAATTGTGCATTGATTAGCAGGAAAGGAGGGTCATCATGTTTTCATGCACATCCCCCCCCCCCCCCCCCCCGCAAAACAGTAGAGATGTCAGCCATTAAGCATGGAACACAAGCTAAATTTATACAGAGAACTTTGGATGTTAGACAGATGAGAAATCAGCTAAACAAATATTAATGTCAAATTGTTCAGTCGCTGTTGTCCTTATTTTTGGAAGCAACTACATGTTCGCTATCAGCTCCAGCTCTCTCAACTGGAGCATTCATGCCTGTCTCAAGTTCTTGTGAAAAGGCCATTTGTCAAGGCCCAGAGAACTATACTCAATATGCAAATGGAGATTGAAATGACTGTACTCCAATCCAGCACGGCAGCCTTGAAATGAGCAACCAATATCAACCACAATCATTTCAATTAGAAGGCTGGAGTGGATGGGAGAGTTCATAGTACTGTGCATGGAAGCAATTGTCCCCAGGAAAATGGCTCACACTCCTCCATTAAAGGCTCTCAGTTGTGAAATGGGAACACAACCTGCGGAACAGCAGTACCCATCAAGATCACCTGTACAAGTACAATTTCCATTAGTCATTCTGACCAATGGACCTATTGACTCTTCAATAAGACTAATGTCTGTTGCAAGGAGACAATATAATATAAATGGAGAAACATATCCATTTAATACCACTTATGGTACGTATTACAAACACAAGGCAGAGATAAATGCAAACTTCTGAAAACTCAAGGTAGTTGCTTTAAAATGAAATTACTTTGAATGGTAAAACATCAAAACATCCGGGTGTCTCCTGGGCAACATAATTGCAGATGGCCAATTCTCTCACACCAGAAGTGACTTGCAGTTTCTCAAGTCACTCCTGATATGGAAAAAAACAAAACAAAACAGGAGGGATCCTTTAAGTTCAAGGCAGTAACTCAGATGTAGGCTAGACTCATGTTTCAGGAAGATGTACGAAGAGATCTTTGCCAATTTGCCAATGATTTCCCCCAGTTCTGGCTTCTGGTGCACAGGAGTATTTGTTGGTGGTTCAATAAGGCCCACAGCAGTCTACATGTTCTTGCAGACTACCCCTTTTTGAGCCTTTTGGTGTTACTACACCACCTTTGGGGCAGTTTGAAAGACTGTGTACTTATAATCATCTCCCAGTCTTCTCTTTTGGGTCTTTGCTCTAATGGTCATAGTGAGCACAGGAAAATCATGTGCTTATATGTTGTTGCAGCCTATGTAACAGAATCAGAAAGGACAGAATGGCATGGGGTTTCATGCCCATCAGCTGCAAACATCAGAAAACAATCCTTTGATCTTTGATCTTGTTTGGGTTAGACACAACATCAAGTAAGGTGTCAACCTCTCAGAGAGGAAGAGGATGGCCAAGTCAATCAGCAGTATCCCCAGGAGCAGCATTTTCTTCTTCCTTGCAGGAGGTCATGGCCTTCTCCAACTTGGGACCAATTCACACTGCAGATTTACAGTGCTATTTTTCTATTTTTCTTATTTTTCTACAACCTATGGCGTCCTCAACCTGTAGGATTTTTTCCTACTTTAGCCATCATGACCCCAACCTATGACGTCCTCAACTTGTAGGTTTTTTTTCTACTTTAGCCATCATGACCCCAACCTATGACGTCCTCAACTTGTAGGTTTTTTTTTTCTACTTTAGCCATCATAACCCCAACCTATGGCATCCTCAACTTGTGGACGAGAAACTTGAGAACATTGGGGTGGTGGTAGCTTAATGTGGGAGTTGCAAAAATAATGGCAACAGTAAAAGGTTTCTGAACACCACCTAGTGGAGGCTCTGGGGAGGTAGGGTGGGATTTGGAGGGGGGATTCAAATTTTAAAGGCCATTTTAATGTGTTTACTATATTTTAATTTTTTATTTACCACATTGTTATTATTTATTTGGTTTTTAACTTTTGTATTGCTTTTTTTAAACTGTTGATTGTGGATAGATGTTAGCCGCACTGAGTCCCCGTGGGGAGAACAGTTTAAAAAGAGCAATACAAAAATTAAAAAGTTAACTTTTGGCAGTATAGACTAAGATAATGTGGTTCAGATAATGAGGATGTTCGGTTTTGATAACCTGGATTGTCTGGCTGTGTAGAAAAGGTCTGAGTGGATCTGAAAAATCCCAGTTTTTCATAAAGGAGAAAAAATGTGCAGTGCCTAGCTTTTGTGGGGTAACTAAGAATATAGGGTTCCAAGTGTAAATGAAAATGGTAAAATCACAGAACGCGGGAAAAAGGGGATCTCCTACAGTGAAGGCTAAAGATGGCAATGGTGCCAACACCCTCCATAGCCTTTTGCCACCTTTTTTTTGTTTCTAGAAGAATACATGCAGATTTACTTGGTTTCATCCAATTTTTTTCCAGGTCATAGCAACTTGCTTCTCCTCTGTTGAAGAATTTTGATTGAAAAGAGAAAGGAGCCTACCTCACTGCACTGGAAGGATTTCACACTGTGATTCTGTTATACAGAAGGGAATCAATGTCCCTGGTTTAGCAACATGATTTCTGCTAAAACTGTTAAACTCTGAACGGTTTTGTGTATGTCTGCTAGTGTTTTATGCTTGAAGCACAATGCAAAAGAAGACAATAACCTTGTCAAGAGCTATCAGGAAGATAAGTAAGGCAAAAAGCAAACTCTGATGGATCCTTTCTGTAAGTCTGGCTGCTGCTTTTCTGTGAGTTTCCATTCAAGTAAGAACTCTACTAACTTTGGTGCTAATTTCTCTTCTATAAATTGTGCATTGATTAGCAGGAAAGGAGGGTCATCATGTTTTCATGCACATCCCCCCCCCCCCCCCCCCGCAAAACAGTAGAGATGTCAGCCATTAAGCATGGAACACAAGCTAAATTTATACAGAGAACTTTGGATGTTAGACAGATGAGAAATCAGCTAAACAAATATTAATGTCAAATTGTTCAGTCGCTGTTGTCCTTATTTTTGGAAGCAACTACATGTTCGCTATCAGCTCCAGCTCTCTCAACTGGAGCATTCATGCCTGTCTCAAGTTCTTGTGAAAAGGCCATTTGTCAAGGCCCAGAGAACTATACTCAATATGCAAATGGAGATTGAAATGACTGTACTCCAATCCAGCACGGCAGCCTTGAAATGAGCAACCAATATCAACCACAATCATTTCAATTAGAAGGCTGGAGTGGATGGGAGAGTTCATAGTACTGTGCATGGAAGCAATTGTCCCCAGGAAAATGGCTCACACTCCTCCATTAAAGGCTCTCAGTTGTGAAATGGGAACACAACCTGCGGAACAGCAGTACCCATCAAGATCACCTGTACAAGTACAATTTCCATTAGTCATTCTGACCAATGGACCTATTGACTCTTCAATAAGACTAATGTCTGTTGCAAGGAGACAATATAATATAAATGGAGAAACATATCCATTTAATACCACTTATGGTACGTATTACAAACACAAGGCAGAGATAAATGCAAACTTCTGAAAACTCAAGGTAGTTGCTTTAAAATGAAATTACTTTGAATTACACTGTTTACTTGATTAACTCGAGATGTAGGTTCTTCTACACAATAGGTTCTTCTTCTCTGCCCTGCTACCAACTATCAATATAATGGAAATTCTAGTTTTCTTTTTAGTTACAATGCTACATGTTTTCAGAAAAATGTCATATTTTAAGGGTGTGAATGCACAGGCATTCGAAAGATGTCCAACATTTCAAAACATACACGAGCATCTCCATTATTGCAATGATTTACCACCAGTTCTCTTCCTTAAAACCCATGAGAGGTAGTTCAAAAGATGCTTTGGAAAGGAACATGTTTTAAGTCTATATGCAGTGGCTCAATCAGTTGCTATTTTAAAGAGGGAATGGATATGTGCGTGTGTGTGGCTAATATCAGAAAGGTTTTCATTATATCTACTATCTCTGCTGTCACTGATTCATTTCTCATGTAATGATTATGATTTTATCAAGTCATTAAACTGATCTACAATTGTATGTGTTCCATTATAAACCGTATGGTAGACTACCCTTTAAAATCTAGGTTTTGTGCAACACATTGCTTCCGAAGTATTTAGCAATTAAGCAGTATTCAACACCCATTACATGCAGAATATAATGAAAATGAGCAATGGAAAACCTAATGTACTGTTTCATTATTTTATACTATTCAGAAACCACAAGCATTTTATGGCTCAAGAAAGAGAACTTATAGGTGAAGCAAAGATATCATTATGAGAAAAAAACAAAGTTATAAAAGGAAAATCTTGTAAGCAAAGTTATAAAAGGAGAACTGTACTAAGTGTCCAAAAACACTCCGTTCTCTTTGGAAGCAAAGCCATAGTGAAGCTCATACAGTGAAGTTTCCACAGTGCTGTCAAAGTCCTGGAGCAAAATAATGGTTTCCAGGTAGATTAAATCATGGCTTCTATATTCCGGTTCATCTGGGGGCCATAGTTTCTAAGTCAGCATAGCAACACAAAGCTATGGCTGACTGCAAAGTTCTGGCATGCTTCTATATACACAAGGAAATGAGGTGACTGTATGGTAATGCAAAAAGCTGATCTAGGGGTGCTTCCACACAGCCCTTTAAAATTGCGGATATTCCTGGACCTCTATTCACACACACCCCAGAAAACGCGCACTTCTGGGACTGGCCCGGGAGAAAACCTGGAGACTCAACCCCCCCTCTGCCAAATCCCTAAAACCCCTTTTAAAAGTAAGGAAAACTTACCTGACCTCCAGTAGAGTGTTGCTGGAGCATAGAAATGATGCACCAGGAGAGCGGGGAGGGTGGTGGGATTTAGTCCAGAAAACTGTGGGAATATGTGTCTGGACTGCAGTCCAGACACCGGAAGTGGTGGGTTTATCCCACGCCTTCCAAGAAGGCGCGGAATAAATCTACTATCTAATTAATTCTCCACAAACCAGGGATTTCCTGGTTTGTGGTGAATTAATTGCGGGTTGCCCAGAACGTCATCTGCACAGCCATCTTTTTATTGCGGAAGTTTCCGCAATAAAGGGGCTGTCTGGACGGGCCCTAAGTCTCAGCCTATGAAGACCCAATTTGATTGCTCAAAAGATAATAAGGAATCTACTCTTCAAGTAGTGTTTCCTTAATCCTTTCACTCAATAATTCACTTCCTCATCATATCAAACTATTTCTAGTCACCTCTTTCTCTCAGGGCAGATCTGCACTGTAGAATTAATGCAATTTGATATCACTTTAACTGCCATGATTCACTTCTGTGAAGTTGTAATTTGGTGAGGTACCAACAGTCTTTGGTATACTAAACCCATAATTATATAGCATTTAACCAGGGCAGCAAAAGTGGTGTCAAACTGTGTTTATTCTACAGTGTAGATGCACCCACAGTATTCCCATCTAGCCCCTGCTGAGAATTTCTCCACTTCCGTCTTTTCTCCAATATTTCTTTGAGATCCTTCTCAAAATCTGCCCTTTTATCCATATTTCTCACAACCTCCTTCTGCCTCCATATGCTTCTTCCCCTTCTCATAGATTCCTTCTAGTTTCTTCTTCTCGTCGACATCATTACTCTTTCAAGTCAAAGCAACAATAATAATTGAGTAACAGTGGGTTGCTGTGAGTTTTTCAGGCTGTATGGCCATGTTTCAGTAATATTCTCTCATGATGTTTCACCTGCATCTGTGGCTGGCGTCTTCAGAGGCTGGCATCTTCACAAACCTCTGAAGATGCCAGTCACAGATGCAGGTGAAACTTCAGGACAGAATGCTACTGGAACATGGCCATACAGCCTGAAAAACTCACAGCAACCCTGTGATTGCGGTCATGAAAACCTTCGACAACAAACGGAGCAACACTCCAGACAAGCAAAAGAAAATGAGGTCCTTACTTTGTAGTAAAGACTAAAACATTCTGAAAGGAGGGATCTGAATCTTTAGGATATAGTGCTTACGGCTCCCTTAACTGTATCATTAAGAGAACAATAACTTTTAATGTATTCCTTTAATTGTGGTGTCATAAATTCTAGTGCTGTGCACATAACACTAGACCAAAAATTGTGCAAACTGGGTTAAAAGATATAGTGAAAATCCAGAAAGATTAGCAGATGTGCTTCGTAGTTAAATTAGAAAGTTCAGTGTCAGGATTACTGAACTACATATTGTCCAACATGTGTTTATAGTCTCACCTCAAATTTCTGCCTCAGTTCAGCATTTCCATCCTCATCAGCTTCTGGTATTGGAACATTGTAATATTCACCCTCTTCCTGGTTAAGTAGTTTGTACCTATAGATAACAAACACAAACATTTCCTGGTCTTTCATGGCACGAAACGGATGCAGACCCTTTTTTCAACTGAGATGGGATCTTGTATGGCAAGTCTACAATTAATAGCTAGAAGTTGCACAACCCCTCTCCTTACTAAGCCTGGGCAAAACAAGTCTTGCAGCTGGTACCAGGTCTGCTTTAGTTTTTCAAGAAAAACAGTAGGAGAGAATGGGTGATTGTCTTGCAATAAGTATCCACAAGCCTTTGGAAATAATGTGAAGAATGATGATTTAGCAATATCAAAGCACTGTGCATCCATTATTGTTTCCAATTTTATCACAACCCCCCAAAACAACAAAGGAAATCATACAATATGATAGAACCTAGCTGCATGGACCACATGTTGCTGTGGCCCAGTCTGGTGATCTGGAAAATAAAGTAATGGGAAAGTGTTTGTTTCTAATCTATGTAATTTCTTCATGCTTGTGAGTAAACAGTATTTCTTGTTGTTTCTTTGTCAGTGTTGATGTGGAGATTATCTGGTTTGCCTAATTGGGAACATGCAGCATATAATTGTCCTTTGTTAGGAGTCCATTTCAAATCTACGATGTATATATGTGTGTGTGAATCATATCTATCTATCAATCCATCCACCCATCTATATCTATGAATGGATGGCTCTTTGTCAGGAGGGCTTTGATTATGTTTTCTTGCCCTCGTGAAGGGAGTTGGACTAGATGGCCTTAAGGCAGCATTTCTCAACCTGGGGGTCGGGATCCCGGGAAGAGAAGTCATGGGGGGTGTCAGAAGGGTCGCCAAAGATCACCAGAAAACACTATTTTCTGTTGGTCATGGGGGTTCTGTGTGGAAAGTTTGGCTCAATTCTATCATTGGTGGGGTTCAGAATTGTAGGTGAACTATACATCCCAGTAGCTACAACTCCCAAATGTCAAGGTATATTTCTCCCAAACTCCATCTGAGTTCATATTCATGCCAACTATGGTCCAGATGCTTAATTGTTTGAGTCCACAGTGCTCTTTGGATGTAGGTGAACTACAACTCCAAAACTCAAGGTCAGTGCCCACCAAACCTTTCTAGTGCTTTCTGTTAGTCATGGTAGTCCTGTGTGCCATGTTTGGTTCAATTCCATCATTGGTGGAGTTCAGAATGCTCTTTGATTGTAAGTTAACCATGAATCCCAGCGATTACAACTTCGAAATGATAAAATCAGGGGGGGGGGGGTTTGAGTGATGGTCACTCCTTGGGTTAGTAGGTGTCTTGTGGCCAAATTTGGTGGCAATTAGTACACTGGTTTCTGAGTTATGATGTCACTCAAAATGAACAGAGCATTTTATATATAGATAGACAGGATATAGTTATGAAACCTTTACATGTTTGACAAGGGTTTATCTTAGTAAAGGATAAATGATGTATCAATAATGTGCGCTGGGCCACCACAAAAACTCTTACCATCCACATGCCGGTGATTTAATGAGTTCTGACACCCCAAAAGAAAGAGAGCCCATGAAATCATTCCTAGTTGTTCGGTCCCAATCCCAAACTTCCACGGACAACCTTCTATCTTTGTCTGTAGGCTTTAATTTACTGCAAAGAAAACAAAAAAAAATAATATTTTGGTATATTTTTGAAACACAATGAAACATACAAAACAACATAGAAATTAGAAGAAAAAAATATTGTATTTTAACTTACAACTTGAATGTCTCGTTCCAATGAGGATTAAGTGTGGAGCGGATGGTTTTTGTTTTTTGTTTACTCTCATTCTTGGGATCTGGAATAAGTTTGAGCTTCACATATGGGTCTGAAAGTCCATTTGGATCCATCGGAATTAGATTCCTTGCATCTCTCACTGTGGATACAAAAACCCAATCTGAATTATAATATATTCAATTAAAATCATGCTTAGCTGCTAGGCATATAGTATTATAATCACGGATATTTAAGGTGATAGCCCCATTATCCTTACCATCTCAGGATTATTAGGGATCTTAAGTTTATGTAAGAAAGAGGTAAAGGGAGAGAACAGGTAGTTGTATAGCCGTTTCATATCACTTTTATAATGACAAATTGGAAGAGAAACATATTTTCCTGCTCTTCCCCATCTCTCCAAGTTGCATTGTCTTCACTGGCAGAAAGGAAATTTCCTATTGGCCTATGTGGAGGAATGGAACCTCTTGCAAAACTACAAATATCGACTAATAGTAGGTACTTCCCTTACATCTCTTCCACATGGTTTGGGCCCAGGTTACCTACAGATTGCCTTCTGTTGTATAATCCTTACCCCCATTGAGGTCTCTGGTGGGCGGGAACTCCAGCCAGCCAGAACCCGACTGGTGACTGTCAACCAGAGGGCATTTTCATCAGCCGCCCCATAATTGTGGAGTGACTTGCCTGAAGAGCTATGACAGCTAAATGAGGTGTTGGAATTTAAAATGCAATTGAAGACCCATCTATTCCGGCAGGCCTACCCAATCAACTTTCAATCAGGAGTTTTGATTTACATTTTATTGCCACTATATGTCAATTCTGTAGCTGTGTTTGATACAAGTTTTCATATGTGTGTGTGCACGCATGTGTGTTTATGTAATTTGGTAATTTACTGTATTTTATGAACATTTGTTTTTTAGTTTGTTGTACTCAAGGAGCCAGGAGAGGCAGGTTGTTGTTGTTAGTAGTAGTAGTAGTAGTAGTAGTAGTAGTAAGAACATTAGGAACAGCTCTTCTTGTTCAGGTTTAAACCAAAGTTGTCAAAACTTGACAACAACTGGACAGCATTCCCCTTTGCAGCGACCATATCTACCAAGATCAGTAGCACGAGATAAAGGAGCATGCCAATAGGAGTGGGCTCCAGATGTTCAGGTACTTCTTATAACTTTCTTATTGGCCATTGCATGCCTCTAATGTATGAAATACGTAAGAGCAAAGAAATGGGGTGGGGAGAAGACATTTAAGATTTGTTCTTAAGCTGAATTTGGATGTACGTTGGAACAGGTACATTCTTAAGTATAACTCCACCCAAAATAAGTTTTAGATCACCTAGGGAAGGGTTATAGCCTTGTGGTGTTTATTTTGCTATCTGTGCCCCTGTTCAGAAGAAGTAACCTCACTTTTTATCCCTGTGACAATTGGGTTTTGAAAATTTTGGCTTGTCTTGGAAACAAGGACTGGGGATAAAGTGGAGACCCCTTTTCCCCGTGATAACTCTTACAGGAGTGGATTTTCCTTCCTAGGGTTAGATTTTCTCTCACTTTCTGTTTTAATGAGTTGTATGTAAGTCCAATTTCTGTAAATTGGGGGCTGCCTGTAATAATAACTTTTCTAAACTTTGTGCCAGACATCTTTACAGCCATGATTTTCCAAAGGCTTTATGGGTAGGAGCACTCCAGATTTGGATCTGCAACTATTATAAATATGCTGTGTAAATATATGTCAAGGGCATATGCCATTTTAAGAGATACAAGCTTAAATTAGACAGTTTTCTTCCCAGTAGGTCAAGAATAAGTTAAACACCTGCTATTCTAACCTGAACATGGAGTTGAGTATCAGGAGAAAAGCTAATGCTGAAGTCGAGCAAAGAGCTGAAATGATGCATTTAGTAGGTGTGAGCTAAGTAAGAGGAATAGCTTGCTTATAAACTTAGAAAACATTTGTGGCTTCTTCTTTTCTTTTTTTTAAGGAAGTCAACTGCATGGATATTCAACATTTTATTTACTATTTCCATCACAATGCTGTCAGTAGAATGTTTACAAAAACCGAAGCCTCACATTGAAAAAACTGTTGTGCTGACCCGACCAAAACATAATTCCAAAAGTACATTATTATGCAAATTAGTTAATGCACTCATATTAATCTCAACATAAACCGGCACATTACAATTCACCAAAAGCAGATAATCTGGATTCAGAAACTGGATTATACTGCAGTGTAGATGGGGCCTAAGTAACAGCATATTCTTCTCACAATGACTTAAGATGTGCAAAAGGCACTGCTAATGTGATGGGCCACTATAATGAGGGAATTTATTGTGGAAACTTTTGCTGTAGAGACATTAGCCATTATGTCTATCTTAGTATTCCCGAAGTTAATACCATCTGTTTTCAGTACAGAACATTCAGTTTATATTCATTTGAAAGAGAACACAAAAGCATTGCTCAGAATTTTAATAAAGCTAAAATTTTGGAAAAGTTTAAGACGCCACCAGAGGAACTTTCACATCAAAAAGAATAACAGGCAAATGACTTCGGGTCTAACAGGATGACCTTAAAATTAAAATTTAATGACTGCTGAAAAAAAGCCTTCTTTCCAAAAGATGGAAATCCGGACTCTCTGGTTTTAGCATATCTCTTTTTGTCCTGGCTTGAAAAGAATATAATAATATTATGAGATCAAGCTGTAATGAGCACTCCTTCCATCACAAGAGCATCAGAAGCATCCATCAAGCCAATATGGTGTAGTGCAGTGGTTCTCAACCTGTGGGTTCCAAGATGTTTTGGCCTTCAACTCCCAGAAATCCTAACAGCTGGTAAACTGGATGGGATTTCTGGGAGCTGTAGGACAAAACCCACAGGGGACCCACAGGTTGAGAACCACTGTTGTAGTGGCTCAAATGTTGGACTAGGTCTGATTCTGCAATGCAGATTTAGCACAGTTTGACTCCACTTTAACTACCATGGCTCAATGCTATGGAATCCTGAGATTTGAAGTTTAGTAAAGCACCAGCAATTGCTAGCTGAAAAGGCTAAAGATCTCATAAAACTGCAACTCCCAGGATTCTAAAGTATTGAGACAAGGCAGTTAAAGTGGTGTCAAATTGCATTAATTCTGCACTGGAGATGCAGTCTTGGATTCTTAGAAATGCCAATTTCAATACCTGCTCTGCCACAGAAACCATGGTTAAGTACATTCGGTCATCTTTAGTGGAAGCAACGATAAATCTCCTTTGAATAAATCTTGCCAAGAAACCCCTTGGATAGGCTCACTATGAATTGGAGTCAACTTGAAGGAACATAACAATAATAATTTGAACTCTAAGTTATGGTTACTTTAAACTACAGAGAGTCAGAATTGCTGCCACACAAACAATAGAGCAGATATGTTTTCCATTGCTCCAGAAGACAGAACTAGAACCAATGAATAGAAATTTGGGAGAAAATACATTTTGTTGAAACAATGGAGAAACCTCCCAATGATGAGGGTATCTCGGATGATGAGCACCAGGTATACTTGGGAATAATGGTGGATTTTAAATTTCCATCCTCATTTGGATTTACATCAAAAGATGGGGGGTGGCTAAATGCAGTACACCGAGATGCCCTCCAAGGTCCTTATACAATTTTAGTTCTAACAAGCAAGCTATCTATATATACCACCACTTCAAGTGTTTGTTTCCTTTCATCATAGTTAAAACTAATTAGTGTGCTAGAGTCAAGAGATATGGCAAACTGCAAGTGAAAGCTTCTGAAATCCTCCTCATTGTTATGTATAAAGGTAAGTACATATGAACCCAGCACCCTGCATAGTTCATTTTAGTAATGCTAAGTATATAATATTGTATCTGAACCTGCCCTATATGAAAAAGGGCAGTATCCCAGTGCTTGTGAACATTCTCACCAACCTGTCTTCATTTTAATTTTTAAAGTTACTGCCACAATAGTTTTGTCCTCTTTCTTCGATGCAAGGAAAACCAGGAAAGTAAGAGTGGCAGACGAATCTGGAAGCAAGACTCTGGGACGCACATGTATGCTTGCTCACACTATGGTTAGATTAAGGACGTTATCCGCTTTCCTTCAATTCTCCCCCTTCTCTCCCACTTGTGAGAGATAAATTGTCAATAAATTTCTAATCTAATGCTCACATAGGAACATGATGTGTTGCAAAAGCTGCATCTATGAAAGGCAAAACAGTAGGCCTTCCATATTTGTAGGTCTGACCTTTGCAGATTGGCTTATTCATTGATTTAATCTCTAGATCAGTGATTCTCAACCTGTGTGTCCCCAGGTGTTTTGGCCTACAACTCCCAGAAATCCCAGCCAGTTTACCGGCTGTTAGAGAATTTCTGGGAGTTGAAGGCCAAAACATCTGGGGACCCATAGGTTGAGAACCACTGCTCTAGATCTTTCAACATACCTCTATGATCAACTCTACTTTGGAGGGCCTAGATCAGTGGTTCTCAACCTGTGGGTCTCCAGATGTTTTGGTCTTCAACACCCAGAAATCGGAACAGCTGGTAAACTGGCTGGGATTCCTGGGAGTTGTAGGCCAAAAACTCACAGGTTGGGAACCACTGCTCTAGAGATTCTTACTAAGGATATTTCTTCAACCTGAAGGACATTTGTAGGTCCTTCAGTGCAATTCTATGGTCAACATGAGCTGGAGGACTTACAAATGCCAAGAAAAGGATCAAAGAGGTGCTGTCCCTCAATGAGAAGAACTCCTTCTTCCCATGAAGTAGAATGGCGACCCATGGCAGCTCTTATACCAGAGGATGTTTTTCCTCATTCCATTTTTTGTAACACTTCCCACACCATTCTGCATGTTCCCAGATCTCTGGAACAGATCTACACAGGGCTAAACGGAAAAGAGGAATTAACACACACAAATCCTGAAAATCTCCAGCCTTTTTTCTTCTATTGAGTTTGTACTGTGATTAGAGTTTTTACTGCGTCGTTTCATTTCTGTTGCCTCAGGGATAATAAAGAAAAAGGGGGCGACAGAGGGGAGGGAGGAGATGCAAGCAGATTATTTGGCCCATGCTTTTTGTTAATGCCCAAAGACAGAAAATCTCAGTTGTGAACCAACACAACAAACACTAGGTAACACACAGGCTAATATTTCACATACTTTTATTACTCCCCGGTGGTAAATCACAACTCAGAATGCCTCCCAAACTGGCTGGTGGAAAGCATGACTCTTCCTTCCCCTCTTTATAAAAATAAGGGCATGAATCCGGTGGGAGTTACAATGGTACACTGTTGTTTTTGTCTGTCAGAGACAATAAACAATGAAAAGCAAAGCCTGGGTATATCACACAAACAAAACACTGAAGTCTGCATAACTTTTCAGTTTTTTTTAAAGTCCAACAGAACTGTCTTTCATTCTGCAATATGAAAGCTGGCACCAGTTGCCCCACCCACTTTGTAACAAGTCTAAGTTATCCGTATTAATTTGCTAAAACTGTTTTGTAATCTTCAGACTGAATCCTTTAAATCTATATACAGCAGTAAGGGAACAAACAAATAAACAATGTGCTGAGGGGAGAAAAACAGAACTGGCATTACTGTAAATCTCTACTAAAAGTGGTCAATTGGATTTGTAAGAGTTCCTGGAAAACAAATCCCCAATTAGAAAAAAAAAGATGTGGGAAAGGCTATCATTGTTGAACTGGGGTTCATTGTATGGCATGAGAAAATTTGTTTTGGATTTGCATATGTGTGCCTGATACAGAATTGTGTCTGATATGAGCAGTTCTGCCAGTGGAACTAAGTACCTGGTCCTAATTGTATTGCTGGACTACAAATCCCATCAGCCTTGTTAACACAGTGGAGAGTCACATCTTCATTTTTGAATTAAGCTATATCACCACCTCAAGTACCCAAACCTAAAAATTAACATCTAAGTTGTATTTTGGCTGTAATGGAAATTAGGCTTGTGATACAAAGATAGCCTGTGCATGCATGGCTACAGAAACACATCAGTATTTATTATTATCTCCTGATTTTTTAAAATCTGTATTGCATTAAATGCTACCCTAGAAAGCTCTCTACATTTCAAAACTATTTTTCAGAGATACAAGAGGACAGAGCAAGAAAATGTGGCTACAGATCTTAGGTAAAAGTAAAGGTTTTCCCCTGACATTAAGCCCAGCCATGTCCGACTTGGGGGGTGGTGAAGCATCTCCATGTCTAAGCCAAAGAGCTGACATTGTCCATAGAACACCTCCAAGGTCATGTGGCCGGCATGACTGCATGGAGCGCCGTTATCTCATGATAGTCAAAATATTAATAAAACATTGTAGCACTATCATTTAACTAAATTATGATACTAATTAACATTCATTTACATATGTCTTAAATATAGATTAGTTATATTTTATGCATCCTCAAACACAGTAACAGTGCTATAGAAGAAATGACAGCAACATTAAATGAAAAACTTGTGTAGTATTTCAGAATTACACTCAGAAGCAACCAATCCTCGTGATGAATAGATAATAAGGACTGCAAGGAACCTAAGAAATTAAATATATTAATATCTTTAGTAAATATAAATAAAATGAAGCATCTATTTGGAGGGAGACATGGGCAACCAAGTTGGTAAAAGATTTGGAAGCTCTATAGGCAACAGTTTAGGGAGCCGGGCACACTATTTGAAGACAATAACTGTGGGATTAACTTGAACCCCAATGTTTCCTAAAAAGCAATGTATTGAGCACAAATCCTAAGCCAGTGTTTCTCAACCTGTGGGTCCCCAGGTGTTTTGGCCTACAACTCTCGGAAATCCCAGTCAGCTTACCAGCTGTTAGGATTTCTGGGAGTTGAAGGCCAAAACATCTGGGGATCCACAGGTTGAGAACCACTACCTTAAGCATTCATTAGTCCCTGTGCAAATATAAAGTCTACCAACATATGAAGATTGGTGTCTGGGGTGGCAATGATTGCAGATTACATATTCCTTCTTCCGATAAATGAAAAATATGTGCAGAGATTCAGGGGGAAAGATGTTAATAAAAATGCATTCTTAAAAGAAAAAAGGAGACATAGGGCTAAATCCAATTATAGCCCCAGCTAGAGCAGGCTCATTGTTAGTCACCACTTACATAACACTGTTTTATTTCAACTTACAAAAATGCCATTGATTCATTTTAATTGAACTTACACTTGGATTTAGTGCATTCATTCTTGCAAAATGGCAATTTAAGTCTATAGGTAGTAGAACAGTTCACAATGTCTCCGTGAACTGTAAGAGTTCAATACAAAGGACCGGGATGGGGGGAGAGTTATGTTGTCATGATGAGACTCATAACTTGTATGTACTCAACAACTTGTATGTATTCAACAGAATGTACCCTTGAAGAGTAATGTGGGATTGAATTTTTCAAAATATAATTAAAAGTACTTTGGCCACATCATGAGGAGACAGGAAAGCTTAGAGAAGACAATTTTGATGGGGAAAATGGAAGGAAAAAGGAAGAGGGGCCGACCAAGGGCAAGATGGATGGATGGCATCCTTGAAATGACTGGCTTGACTCTGAAGGAGCTGGGGGTGGTGACGGCCGACAGGGAGATCTGGCGTGGGCTGGTCCATGAGGGCATGAAGAGTCAGAAATGACTGAACGAATGAGCAACAAAATTAAAAAAGTAACACCTCAACCTCACAGACTTTCAGGAAGGAATTTGTTAAGCAAACTTAGTAAGCAATTGTAAAGACAATTTATGAAATGTCACACCTGTATTATGGCTTCCATGTATATAAAAACCATTACAATATCATGACTTTTTGCCTTAAATATAGCTAGATTAAAATGGGGGGTGACTATATTGCAGTGAATTTTAATTTGAATTTCTGTATCTGCAACATAAATTCGGACCTCTGTTTCCATTCTAGGCAGAATATTGAACTGTGAAAAACCTATCTCCTTGCTAAATAAAATTTTGAAATATTGCTGCCCTGGACCATATGCAAATATGTGCTTACAAAATAAGACTGAAAAAACACTGAAAAGCAAAAAAGTGACAGGAGGAAAGAATAGAAAGGCTATCCAAGACATGTTAGTGACTATGCTAAGCATAGGTTGCTAACAGGACAAAAAGTAATTGTTTTCCTCAATGAGATCTAAATCATTTATACTTTTGTGAACATAATTAGCATGCCGATATCCTCCTTACACTCACTGATTTTGCGTTTCTTTCTTCAAAACAGCAAGATGATGACAATGTTTGGACAGAATACCAACTTATAAAAGAACCGTTGCCTCTGTCGTCCACCTCTTTGATAGCAACCTATTTTTAATGAGATAGGTCAGGCATAATTGGGAGCAGCGGTTTTTTACTTTCCAAATCAGACACTTGGCATTATTACACAATACACCATGTTAAGGGGCAGGAAGCAAATTATATATCCTCTCTGCTCCCCTCCTCCCAGCGCTTTTCTTCCATCCATGGCAGGTAACAACACCTCTTCTCTTTTGAACGCCAAAGAGAAATAAAATAAAGTGGTAAGAATGCCTCTGAGCAGAAAAAATGGTATGAGAGATGCCAATAAGAGAAGGATATTTTGACTTGCTGTGGGAAGGAGAGGAACGAGGGAACTATTCTAGCCTCTCTGGGAAGAAAATGTCAAAGACTGGGAGTAGTCACTGAGACCCATCTACACACGCTTGAACATCCAGTAGAAAGTGGGATTAAAGGCGGGGGCGGGGGGGGGGGGGGGCGGGAGGCTGCAAAATGCACAACCAAAAGATGTGCTTAATTGTGGGATGGCATGAAAATAATGTGCCAAAAAAAGCATAAAATCTGACATCAGGCAAAAAATGCACTGCTATGGAGCACTGGATGTCCCAGAACTCCCTTGTGGTATGCTGGTGTAAACTGCTCCAGTGCTTATCCTCATTTTAAAATCCCGAAACAGTGATGTGGGATGTAAACAGATGGTGCCATGGACACATCAAGTGGCTAAATGGAAACACAAAAGGAAGGCAATTCTCATGAGAACTCTCTCCAACCATTTCTTTGATATGATTTCCTGTGTATTTCGGAAAGGAAATAGAGATTGAAATTACACAGTGGGCAGCAGCATGTTGCAGGTAAATAACCCCAAAGGAAACAGGGTTCAATGGGGAAACCTGGAAACACCGGGAGTGAGGGAGAGGAGGAATGACAGAAAATCTGCTTGTGAACGCTTCATTACATCTGCAGCAGTGCTGTAACTCTGGTGAAATGCTTACAAGGTGCAGCGCATCTCAGAGTCATTAAGGAAAAAAAGATAAAAGAAAATTTCCAGTGGATGTCTCATTGTACTTTTTTTTATTCCCTTTAATTAACCATTTTTCTGGATGCCATGGGGCCATTTTCTGGGGCTGAGAGCTCCATGTGTGGACTCTCCTTGCGGTATCAAGATTTTTAATCCCATTTCCTTACTCCACATTAAGCACCTGAGAAGAACTTCTCCCTAATTCCCACCAAATGAGATTGAGATTGGTGGGACAGAGAGAAACCTTTCTACTAAAGATATTAGTGCTGTAATGGGCTCATAGCCAGGGGCCAAGATATATAACATCACTTTTGGACTATTACTACAAGAGGGACTAGCATTTTAGCTTCTGTCATGTTTCACTAAGTTTATTTTACTTTGAGCAGTTACATTTTTTTCCTAATGTCCCCAAATCCTGGAATGAGATGGGCAGGAATTCAAACTCCTAATGAAATACAAATACTAAACATATAGAAGATAAGGGTAAATTTTAATTGCCTTGTATTGTGTCTGTTATTGCTTGTATTGATGTATTGTGGGCTCAGCCTCATGTAAGCCGCACCGAGTCCCTTGGGGAGATGGTAGCGGGGTATAAATAAAGTTATTATTATTATTATAAATTATTTCTCCATGACTACCAGGATTTACAAACCTCATGTACCTAATCAATATTGCACAGAACCACATTTGTGTTGCTTTAAGACAGCGGTTTGTTGATACTGACATCTGCAATAGACAATATTTAGTTTGTTCCTTATATACTCCTATATTGCTAGAAGCTTAATCCAAGCAATACAGGAATATATAATGTCACATGATAACTCCTTCAGTGTCATTGTTATTTCTATGCTATTAGTCATGATGTGTTGAAACCAAAATTAAACTATGAAGATCTCTCCTTATCATAATACTTCTGATATCAATAGCACCTTCTTAAAAAGAGTTTAATGGATCCCCCTTTTGTGCAAATGAAAGAAAAACTAAATACTATTTCAATGAATTGGCAATTCACAAAAATAATGAGACATTAGACCATTCTAATTATCTGCAGCAGAACCATATGACAATATCAATATGAATTATGTTTTCCTTATAGTATTCAATGTTATTATTCTTGATGCCCTTTGGCAATATGAGACTCTGTAATACATTACTATTCTCAGTTCTGCCAAACTATTTTAATATGTCTCATGAGGGCAATGACTCTTCATTACGTTTACAGGTCTTGACTTCTGAAGGGTAATTCTATAATAACCGCAGAGCATTTAAAAGGCTCTATTTGGACTGTGTTCTGTACCGCAAGTTACAGAAAACTGGTTCATTCTTTTTTTCCTAGAGCAAGCAGGAGATGACCTTAGCATCTAAGGGAATTATATTTATGTAGTTGTATCACATTATATTTACAGGTAGCAAATGTATTTAGTGTTGCCTGGGTATGCATTATGTAAATCTATTTATTATAATGCACATGGTTAACTTTATGATTTTATGAATGTTCCTGTCAGAAAATGCAACACCAGGTAAATACGCTAGTGTAATAATAATAATAATAATAATAATAATAATAATAATAAAACTTTATTTATATACCGCTCTATCTTCCCGAGGGGACTCGGAGCGGTTCCCAGGTAACATCACAAAACATACAAAGTAAAACGACATAACCATAAGATTAACAAAACAATATAAGCATAAAAATTGTCGCCATAACACACATATCTTAAAAGTTTCAGTACTCGTCATATCAGAACAGATTAACTCAGATTAATTCTTTTCTCCATGCATAAAGAATACAGTGCTCTGAATATAGGATTCTGTTAAGGACTGAATTATTTTTCAAGCTTTGTTATCTTAAGGATTCCCTTCTCCAGCTCACTTCTATCTTTGCCTGTCCCTCTGTGAAGGCCTCCCTTAGGAAGTATCCATAGCAATGCTCTGGCTCTCTAGTACATTGCCATGTGTCATCTCACTCCTAGAGGTCCCTTCACACTGCCCCTATATCCCACGATCTGATCCCAGATTATCTGCTTATCTCAGATTATCTGGCAGTGGAGAATCATATAATCCAATTTAAAGCAGATAATCTGTGATCAGATCCTGGGACATAGGGCAGTGTAGAAGGGGTCTAAAACAACCTATCTATATACTGTCCTCTTGTGATTGAATCTCAGCACTGCATACATACATAACCATTTCTTTGTTTTTTGGAGCCCTGATCAGAGAGGATTTTTAGTTGAAATCCTGCCAGTATTTTAAGTTGGATAACTAGAGTCTATATACTGAGTTTGGTCCAAAATCATCAAACCATGTAAGAGCCTTTGCGGAACTAACTCGTTTGTTGTTGTTCATTCGTTTAGTCATTTCCAACTCTTCGTGACCACCCCAGAGCTCCCTGTCAGCCGTCACCACCCCCAGCTCCTTCAAGGTCACGCCAGTCACTTAAAAGATCCTATCCATCCATCTTGCCTTTGGTTGGCCCCTCTTCCTTTTTCCTTCCATTTTCCCCAGCATTATTGTCTTCTCCAAGCTTTCCTTTCTTCTCATGATGTGGCCAAAGTACTTCATCTTTGCCTCTAATATCCTTCCCTCCAATGACCAGTCGGGCTTTATTTCCTGGAGGATGGACTGGTTGGATCTTCTCGCAGTCCAAGGCACTCTCAGAACTTTCCTCCAGCACCACAGTTCAAAAGCATCTACCTTCCTTCACTCAGTCTTCCCTATGGTCCAGCTCTCACATCCATAGGTGACTACAGGGAATACCATTGCTTTAACTATGCAGATCTTCATTGCCAGTGTGATGTCTCTACTCTTCACTATTTTATTGAGATTGGACATTGCTCTCCTCCCAATAAGGGAACAAACTTACTCAACCATTTTCTATTCTGTTTCTCTCTCTATTTATAACATATACATTTGAAAGAACAGCTGTTTTCATTCTGCAACTATGGATCTGAGGTTCCTAGTCATTTCTGGAATATTTGCTTCATTTTTACCTGATATATGACTTAGAGATGAGTATCTGAATAGGATACAAAGATCCATCCAACAGCCATTCTGAATGTAAGTCAAATAACTAACAGATAGATTATCTCCTGTTTCAAGTAGGGACACATCATTACAAACCTCAATGCTAAAATTAAAGCAGTATTGTGTTAAAGTCTATATATAAGCATAAATATTAACCTGGGTGTATATGTGCCTTCAAGTGACTTGTGACAGCCCCATTAAGAAATAGGTTTTTTTTAAGACTAGGAGTCCTCTGAGGTGATTTCTCTGACATATAGCCCTGAGTACCTGCTATTCATTGGTTGTCCCCATCCAGGGTTGACTCTGCTTAGGTCACAAGATCAGATGGGGTCTGGTGCATCTGGATTATTTAGGTCTGAATATTAAATTGTAAGTATTTTTTAAAATGCAAACATTGCAATACTATAGAGCAGAGTTACGCAACTGCTAGCAATCAGGAAACCTGTTGACCTCATGAATTAAAATGTGATGTTTCTTGGCTTTAACCAGACACAGTGAAGCCAACTGCCCTTGCACTTTGATACTCTGCTGCTGAATATGCATGCCCAGTGTGGAATACATCTCATCATGTTAAAATAGTGGACGTGGCTCTTAATGAGACATGCCACATTATCAAAGGATGTCTACACCCTACACTACTGAAGAAGTAGCTTCCTAAGTTCTACAGAGATACTCATAGGAACATTTCAGCAAGCAAGAGTCCAAAAGTGGCAGGTAAAATCTGGAACCTCAATTAGTGGCTGATACCAGATGAGAAGACTGAGCAGGCTGTGCTCTGGCCCGATGAGATACAGAGCTAATCTTAAGAAATGGGGCTACAAAGGGAAGTCCACAACATGCGAGTTCAGAGAAGAGCAAACCACAGACTACCTACTATAATGCTGTCTGAGCCCTTTCACATGCACAGTGGAGGGCCTTCTCACAGTGACTCCAGAGGCACTCCAAGTGGCCAGCTTCTGGTCAAAGGAAATTTAGTATAATGCCAAGTTTTTAACTTTGTTTGGGGTTTTTCTATACATTGTAGCTGTATTCTCAATTATTTCTGACACGATAAATAATCCAGCCTTAATTAGAAAGAAGGCATAGCTGTGCCCCTTATACCATTTACAGAGGAGAGGGAGCATTTAGAGTTAAAACATACTCCATCGATTACCCCAAACGAGGAGAAGTGGGGTGATATTCTTTAGGATTTCACAAGCAAACCTTGCAGCAATCACTTTCCTCACCTTTGCACTATAGCCATTATTTGTTACAGGACTCAGGCTCACCTACATTTTGTATCTATGGCTGCATCTACTCTGTAGAATTTATGCAGTTTGGCACCACTTAAACTGTCATGAAAATGGCTGGGGGTGATGATGGCCGACAGGGAGCTCTGGCGTGGGCTGGTCCATGAAGTCACAAAGAGTCAGATGCGACCGAACGCATAAACAACAACAGCAAACTGTCATGAATGAATTATATGGAATTCTAGCAGTTTTACGGTGACTTTAGCTGTCTCTGCTAGAGAGTTCTGCACGTAGCAGCCATTAATCCATGGCAATTCAAGTGGTGTCAAACTGAATTCACCATATGTACATGCAGCCTATGTGAACAGATAACATCAAGATGAATTTTCAAAAAACTGAAAGCATGAATTTACATAAATGGAAAGCAAAGGAAATGTAAAATCTGATTGCTACAGTACTTCAACTCTAGTAGAGGCATGACTGCAATCAGCTGGAAGGAGCATCAACATTGAGGATTTCTGCAACACTACGTTAAACATAATCATAATCTCCTGGTTGTGATCCTTTGGTAATATTTACTAAGAAACAAATATCACTCAGCTGAAGGTCCTTCCAATGTTAATTCAAAAGTTCCTCCTCACAAGTTCTGAATATTTTATTGCTTCTTGGCATTATAGACAAGCACCCTTTGAATGCTCTCTCTGAATTGCTTCTTCCGTTTCTATGGTTTTCATGATTTGACTCTAATAGGAGCATTAATAAAAAATGTATATTTTCTAATTCATAAAATAGTGTTACTAATTAACTAAATGATATTACCTAACACTCCAAAACAAACAATGCATTTTTCAAATAGCCTGGGCACCGCTGGGTAGCAAAGCTAGTCTCAAATAAAACACACACTTCCGCATTGAGTGCCATTGACACTGTTACTACGAAAATGATAATCTTGTAACTGGAAGAGATACTATAGAAAATAAGCTGCTTCCTCGCTGTCGATTTGACTTCCCACTGGTACATTAATAGAAAAAGGCCTTTATAGTTCTTTGCATAATCTAATCTGATAAATGGTGCTTTTTCACCGACTATACAGAAACATATTTTACATTTTATGGGCTTTGGATTCAGATGTGTCAATATAGTTGAAGGGGATTCAATTTAGTGAGCCTGAGGCATTACCTAGCAATAAGATTGATCAGGCTACTATTTGTACATTATAGCACAAAATATCTATTCATTAAAAAAACCAGGGAGAAGGTTAATAATAAAAACAAGCAAAGGCATTTAGAATGCAAGGGAAGAGAAACAGAAATTTACTAGTTTATATACCCTTTGGCAGGACTGAAAAGGAACCCAAAGACAGTGAAAAGAATGTCTACAGACTGATTCTGGTTTACAGCTTTCTACCTTAACTGACATCCATGATGGCATGCTAGACAGATATAATCATAGAATCAAAGAGTTGGAAGAGACCTCATGCGCCATCCAGTCCAATCCCCTGCCAAGAAGCAGGAATATTGCATTCAAATCACCCCTGACAGATGGCCATCCAGTCTCTGTTTAAAAGCTTCCAAAGAAGGAGCCTCCACCACACTCCGGGGCAGAGAGTTCCACTGCTGAACGGCTCTCACAGTCAGGAAGTTCTTCCTCATGTTCAGATGGAATCTCCTCTCTTGTAGTTTGAAGCCATTGTTCCTTGTCCTAATCTCCAGGGAAGCAGAAAACAAGCTTGCTCCCTCCTCCCTGTGGCTTCCTCTCACATATTTATACATGGCTGTCATATCTCCTCTCAGCCTTCTCTTCAGGTTAAACATGCCCAGCTCCTTAAGCTGCTCCTCATAGGGCTTGTTCTCCAGACCCTTGATCATTTTAGTCGCCCTCCTCTGGACAGATTCCAGCTTGTCAATATCTCTCTTCAATTGTGGTGCCCAGAATTGGACACAATATTCCAGGCGTGGTCTAACCAAAGCAGAATAGAGGGGTAGCATTACTTCCCTAGATCTAGACACTATGTTCCTATTGATGCAGGCCAAAATCCCATTAGCTTTTTTTGCCGCCACATCACATTGTTGGCTCATGTTTAACTTGTCCACGAGGACTCCAAGATCTTTTTCACATGTACTGCTCTCGAGCCAGGCATTGTCCCCCATTCTGTATCTTTGCATTTCGTTTTTTTCTGCCGCATTTGTCCCCGTTGAACTTCATTTTGTTAGTTTTGGCCCATCTCTTTAATCTGTCAAGATCATTTTGAATCCTGCTCCTGTCCTCTGGAGTATTGGCTATCCCTCCCAATTTGGTGTCGTCTGCAAACTTGATGATCCTGCCTTCTAGCCCTTCATCTAAGTCATTAATAAAGATGTTGAACAGGACCGGGCCCAGGACAGAACCCTGCGGCACTCCACTTGTCACTTCTTTCCAGGATGAAGAGGAAGCATTTGTTATTTATTAGATGCACTTATTGACCGCCATTCTCAGTCCTTACGGGCGACTCATGGCGGTGTACAGTACACATAAAAAGACAGTTACAGAGGCCAGTAACAACAACATATGACTATACAACAAATACAAACTACATAAAAATCCGCTTCGTCTCTTAGTAGAATCATAGCATTGGTGAGCACCCTCTGGGTTCGTCCATTTAACCAATTACAGATCCACCTCACCGTAGTTTTGCCTAGCCCACATTGGACTAGTTTCCCTGCCAGAAGGTCATGGGGGACCTTGTCGAAGGCCTTACTGAAATCCAGGTATGCTACATCCACAGCATTCCCCGCATTTAACCAGCTTGTAACTGTATCGAAAAAAGAGATCATAATGCCAAACTTGGATTACAAAGGAGAAGAATTATCTTTATTTATACTCCACTTTTCTCCCCATTGGGACTCAGGGCAGCTAACAATCCCACACTTTAGTCAAAGTTTAAAAAGTGCAACACAAAAGTGAAAAAAAAATTAAATAGTATAGTGTGGTAAAAACAGATTAAAATATAATAGACAAAATAAGAACAGTCTCTAAAACCCTCTCAAGAATCCTACCCACACTTTCCCAGCAGCATGCATATCTGGTTTGTTATTTAAAGCAGAAGGCTCCCTTCCCACCTGCCCATTAAAAGAGAAAACTGCATGTTTAATGCAAACATGCATATAAGAAATCATGCTTCAGCTCTCAGGTAGTCCACAGAATTAGGACTCTTCTACACTGCCATATAAAATCATGCTTCAGCTCTCAGGTGGTCTACAGAATTAGGCCTCTTCTACACTGTCATATAAAATCATGATCATCTGATTTGAACTGGATTATATGGCAGTGTAGACTAATATCATCCAGTTCAAATCTGATAATCTGGATTTTACATGGCAGATAGGGCCTTAGTTCATCACTTGACCACTTTCTCTAGGTTGCTGTATTTAAGTTCCCAAAATATTATTTTCTATGGTATGACAAATATTTTATTATTATGCAACTCATGAGATGGATCTCAAAAGAGCTGTCCAGCATGTGCAAATGCTATGATGTTCCCATTTGGAAGCAATTCTTTCAATTGTATTAATGAAAACCATAGGGGTTTGTTTCTTGAATGCTTTTGCCTGTAATATAGGGAGTTTTCTGTATCCCCCACTTCCCCTTTCCTTGACCACTTTTTTATCCTTTTGAGAGCTGCAGGAGCTTCACATATTAAGTAGGTCAGGTCTAGCAACTGCATGTATGGATATCCTATACACAGTTGAGATCCCAGTTGAAGTTTTCTAAAATGATATGATGGTGCCAATGCGTGAGGGACACCTGTTTGAGGAGGGCATTCCATTAGGAGGGTGCCACCACTTTTTGTGTGTCAGGAGTGACTTGAGAAACTGCAAGTCGCTTCTGGTGTGAGAGAATTGGCCATCTGCAAGGACATTACCTAGGGGAAGCCCAGATGTTTGATGCTTTACCATCCTTGTGGGTGGCTTCTCTCATGTTCTCGCATGGGGAACTGGAGCTGGAGCTGACAGAGGGAGCTCATCCACACTCTCCCCCGATTCAAACCTCTGATCTGTTGGTCAGCAGGTCTGCTGGCACAAGGATTTCATCCACTGCACCACCGGGGGCTCCTTAGTGCCATCACTGAGAAACCCCTCTCTCTTGTAGCCACCCTCCGAGTCTATTTTGTCAAGACCATTAGAAGAACTTCCTCAGCTAATGATTTTAGGGCCTGGTTTGGCAAGTAGCAAAACAATATTCTTTCAGGTAAACTGAAAGCTGCAGTATCATCTAACCCAGAGCTTTCCAAACTCTGGAGACACACTTTTTAGATATGCAACATTTTGCAACACAGTAATTCAGTTTTATAAGCAAACCAGAGATTAAACCAACATCTTATCAGAGATACGGACACATACATAAATTGTAAGGATCGAATGCATGGGGACATAACATGTCCCATTAAAACCTTTCATTCATATTTTAAAGATATTGCTGATTTCATACTGATTCAGAGGTGTCTTGTTACATTTGTGCGACACACCTACACACTGCAGTTGACATACTAATATGTCCTGGTCCACAGACTGGAAAGCCCTGATCTAACCTGTTGATTATTATTCCCCTACTTCGTACTGTTTAACTATTAAAACATTTATTGCAAAATATAAGAAGCAATTCATAAGAAGTTGGGAATGGCCCTCTATAAACATATTAAGTGGCTGGATTTATCAAGTGCTGTTAAAAGAATTGTGTTTATTAATATGCTGAAATGCACCACAGTTGAAGTCAATTTATTCAGCCATTGCAGTGAAAGGATCCTTACGCATTTGACAAGTTTTCCCAAATATCTCATAATTTTTCCACAGTTTGGTTGTCTGGAGACATGTGATGAAAGGAAGAGTGACGGGACTATAAATATTTAAGTGTTTTTATTGTAAACTTTTCTTATATCTAAGCTTTAGCTGTAACTGCTTTAGCTCACCCTGACATTAAACTACAGTCCCACAGCCCTCAATGAAAATAAGTAACAACTTTACAATGCTATCTCAAAGTCTAACATTTGTGTAAGAATTCAAGAATAGATGCCATAAAGCTTTCAGGAAGATAAGCCACAAGATTAAGATTTCCAAAAATAATTATATTGTTGACATTCTACTGACCTCTTATGATCTGGTACCTACGGGGAACATTCAAAATGGCATATAACTCATCCTGGTGTCTAGGCACTTGTCTTCAGTACTCAAGCAAAGAAAAGTGGAGATAAGAGTCCTGTCCATCCCTCGGTCTCCCAAATAAAACTACACCAAGCTGAAATAGAGCCAGAAGATCTCCATATCTAGATGGCCCAATATCTAGATGGTCCAATTCAAAGTGTGGAAGAGATATGCAAATGAAGACCTTAAACTTCACCTATCTATACAGATAATAAAAGTGAAAAAGGTCTATGTGTGTATGTGGCAGAGGTGTCCGCTTACACAGAGAGCCTCCCGTCTCCACAAACAGGGTACAGTTCCAACTGCTGAGAGGTCTCCAAAGACATTCCCTCCACTGACATTGCAGGTTATAGCGAGCACCATGAACATGTTGCCCAAACACTTCCAATGTCCTCCCCAAATGCTATGGTCCACCACCCAAGGAAAGTTTTCATTTGGGGAGAATTTCATCCTAGATTTATGTTTTTCCTCCACCACAGGCAAGCATCCCAGGGTCCTTGTGTGGAATTTGCATGGCCCCACCACTGCATCTTCCTTAACCTTTTCCTACACTTTCCGTTGGCACACAACAAACACAGAGAAACTGATCAGCAACTGAACAGATTGGATGAGGTTTGGGGGACTGAGACCAACTGTAAATACTGGCAGGATTTGGAGTGACTGCCTTTGGCATATGGGACTTGTAGTTCACCGTTATCCATAGAACACTGAACCCAGCCAACAACAGATCTGGGTCAAACTTGCCACACACACCCAACATAGCACACTGTGCATACAGGCCTGGTTTGGGGAGGATTGACCCACTATTCTGGGAATTGTAGTTCACGCACATTGTTATGTATTTTCTAATGGGAGAATTCATAGAAAAACAAAATCACATTCTGACTTTTTCCTAATAAATAGTGTTAGTAATTAATTAAATGAAATTACCTAACACTCCAAAAAAACAATGCCTTTTTCAAATAGCCCGGGCACCATTGGGTATCTGAGCTAATTTTAAAAATAAAGTAGGACCCCCTTATCTGTATGAGATACATCCCCAGATTATGTTTGGATAAACAAAACTATATACCAGGGGGCCTCAAACTTTGTAAACAGAGGGCCAGATCATAGTCCCTCACACTGTTGGAGGGCTGGATTATAATTTGAAAAAAACATGAATGAATTCCTATGCACACTACACATATCTTATTTGTAGCGCAAAAAACACTTAAAAACAATACAATAATTAAAATGAAGATCCATTTTAACAAACATGAACTTATTAGTATTTCAATGGGAAGTGTGGGTCTGCTTTTCGCTGATAAGATAGGATTGTTGTTGTTGTTGTTGTTGTTGTTGTTGTTGTGGTGTGCTTTCAAGTCCCTTCAGACTTAGGTTGTTACCCTGAGCAAGGGCCAGGTAAATGACCTTGGAGGGCCGTGTCCGGCCCCCGGGCCTTAGTTTGAGGACCCCTTCTATATACTATACTCCCTATTGTTTTCAATGGAATGAACAATGGAGATCCCAAAGGTGTCGCTTAAACCACAGATAAATAAAACAACATATATTGATTCCACAAGCATGAGGATCCTACTGTACCATCATTATTAAATGTAATGTTCCTAATTTGGTCCAGACTCAGAACAATGTGGCTTGATGGACGTACACACAGCTTGTACAATTAGGTCTCAATCCAATTCCTCATCTCAACTGAAGTTGACCCATTAAATCAGCTGCTGAATAATTATACCATTCCCACTGATTTAATGAGTTTGACTAAAGAATGGTTGGGTGAATTTATTATTTCTCTTTGTGCTTTCTGTATGGCTCCAAGAGAAATAATGTTACTTCTTGTGGAACTGCTAAGGTCTACAGTTGAGCTCCTTTAGCTACTGTATTTGGTGAGCTGACAAAATTGAAGCTTGGTACATCTTCCAACAAGTGAAATGGTGTTGAGGGCATTAGGGTCTCCTGAACAGGATGACTGTAAAAGTCTTCCTGTCTAGCTTGGTGCCTTGCCAAGCAAATCTTGCTTCCTTCTGGATTTATTTTGTGTGTGTGTGTGTCAGGAGCAACTTAAGAAACTGCAAGTAGCTTCTGGTGTAAGAGAATTGGCTGTTTGCAAGGACGTTGCCCAGGGGACACCCAGATGTTTTGATGTTTTACCATCCTTGTGGGAGGCTTTTCTCATGTCCCCGCATGGGGAGCTGGAGCTGACAGAGGGAGCTCATCCGCACTCTCACCAGATTCAAACTTCTGACCTGTCAGTCTTCAATCCTGCCAGCACAAGGGTTTAACCCATTTTGCCACTGGGGGCTCCTTCTGGATGAATTCAGCTCTGACTTTTGATGCCTTGTTGGACAGTTTTTAATTGCACAAACATGGCAAGAGACACGATAAATTAATTAATGGAACCAATGCTGGGAAAGCTGGGATCAATGCCAGAAGAAGGGCATGTGGCTCAGTGTTATTTCTGAACCAATCCCACCTGTTCTATATTCTTCGGCTAAAGCTGAATCTCAAGTGTAGAAAAGCAAACCATATTATACATCTTTCTCATATAACAGCTGGAGTTGGGAACAAATATTACCTCCACTGTCAGCCAGCTTTGAAACTTACATTAAAACATGTACTTACCTGATGAATCATAAATTTTATAGGGATCAGAGTGGTCGTAACAAAATAATATAATCAAAAGTATTTAAAAAAGCAAATGGAGATGTACCATAACTTGGCAAGAACATAAAGTAGGAAAAGGCACAGTTCCTCCGTCTGCTAATAATTTACAGCCATTGTGAGCAATCAGGTTGAGCAATGGCCTAGAAATGTCATAAATAAGTTAAAGGAAATATGTTATGCACTGTCTTGAAAACCATTTGGCTCAGGACAAATGCTCACTGAGAGATGGAGCAGCAACAGGAAATAGTTGTTTTTGAAAGTAGATAGCCACAAAATGGTTGTGTGTTCAGCATTTTTTCCCATTATAATTGTAAACAAAAATGTACAAATGTGTGATCAGTGTTTCTTATGGCTATCTACAAATATACTTACATTGCTAATTAATCTCATATAATTTCTTATAGACAGTGTTATTTGTGTGGTTTACGCTCATCAATCCATTGTTGTTCTTGTTTTGTTATACGCCTTCAAGTTGATTTCAAATTACCTACCATGAGGTTTTCTTGGCAAGACTTGTTTCAGGGGAAGGGATGCCAATAATGGTAAGTTACACAATATTAATACAAATAAAGTTAAAAACAGGTCAAAAGCCATATCCAAATTCCATTCCTTATTTCATGCAGCGATCTAATAATATATTCACTGTAAATCAGTGGTTCCCAACCTTTTTATGACCAGTGACTACTTGACCAGGGACCACTTTCCAACATTAGTACCAAAGGGTTATGAATCAGTTTTTGGGCAACTTTAGATTCAATTTGGTTATCTGAGGTGCTGATTCAGAAAATTGCATTGGATAGACCACATCAGCTCTAGTTTCTGATACATAACATATGCCATCCAGTAGTCGCCATCTGCTCACCCACAAAAAACCATATTTAGTAATCTAGAGCTGATGTGGTAGTAGTAATCTTTTGTAGGTAGTCAGCCTCTCTCCTCCCGACATCCCCATTGCCTTGGCACTATAAGAGGGTTTCATGAGACCGGTCGGTTTCGTTGCCACGTGGTTTCGAAGAAAAGGTGTAGTAATGGTGAGGCCGTGGACCAAATTTTCATTCTTGTGGACCACTGGTTGGAACCACTGCTTAAATGAACAGATATACAAAGTATCCAAATATTATCTTGGAATTTCAAATGCATACAGAATTTAAATGGTGAAGTTAATTTGGGATATCCTTCATAGATAGCCAAGAATGGTCTGAAAATGAGGCATAGTGTTTCTAAGCAGCTTTCTTACCTGTGACCTCTAGCTTGTCACCATCCACTTCAGCTTTCAAATAAAGCCTCCCCCTTTTTTCTGTGTGATCCATTCCACAAAGACTTGGGACGTTTATTACACATTGCTTGTGGACATTCATATCACAGGCTGCAAATCAGAAAAGAAATAATTTAGTTTCTATATTTCCAAGTGACACTGATGACTACAGTTCTAAAGACTGCAAATGCAGGGACTTACCATAGCCACCAAAGACAAAGATCCATAAAAAGAGGTGGACCAATATAGTGAAAGAAAAGTAGGAAATAAAGATGTATAAGTCTTAACAAAAACAACTTCATTCTTTTCTTTAAGCCAGATTCTTTACAGCAATTCAACTTGCTGTCCTCTTTTTTTAAAAACCCTAATAATTTTTATTGCATTTATATTCATTTCATTACAAAAAAATCTCTATAATTCATATAATTACTTCTTTTCCTTTCACTATATTGTTCCACCTCATTTTATGTATATAGAAATATCTTTTATGGTTAATAAAAATATTTTAAAAAATAAAGGCAAAGATCACCCTTGTGAACAATGATATTTCCCATTAAGTGGCCAGGAAAACCTGTGATGTTATAATCCATACTAGCCCCAAACCAAAATGTTCCATCATAGACTATTCACAAGCCATATAAATAAGGAATAACGACATAAGAAAAAATATATTTATGTCTTTCTTTTGAAACACAATACAATCAAAGAAAGATAGCCAGGGAGGAGATGAGTGGAGAAGCTATAGCTTCCTTTTCTTTTTTTACTCCTCCACTGAAAGTTGTCATTTTAGTAGCTGCACACTTACTGGTTATAGTATGTCATTTGTAAAAGACAAACCCCAGTCATCCAAGCTCACTCTGACAGATATTACTCATGTGAGAAGTGGTAATGACAGTTGGTATGGATGGCTTCAGACTGGAGATAGATCTGTGGATGACTTGGCAATGCTTGAGTCAAAGGAGAACTTGTCAGAGGTTTTACAAAGGACAAGAGAGATAAGAAAAGAACACAACACCAAGAGGGATGCCATTGAGAACTGTTACAGGAAATATAGGGACAAAGAAAGAGATCGAGACAAAGGAACCATGGAAGATGATTAAGAGAAAGGCACATTCAAGAAAACAATATCAGGGACTAAGAAATATAAGAAAACCTGCTGTTTACGGGTTTTGTTCTCATGTATGAATCTCCTTTCTCATCACAACCACTATGGCATGACCCCCTCTTATAAGAATCAAACATCCAGAGACAGAATATCAGAAGAACAGAGCTCTTCTAAATAAAAAGCTGGATATGATGAAACAGGGGAGGAATCTCTTAATCTTTTCCTCTCATGGAATATATCAAAGAGGGTGAAAGAGTCACACTGTACCAAAGTCCTCAATCATATGACTCAAGGCCTCTGAAAGCACTCAACAACTACATATGAATCCTTCAACAGATCAGTTTCTACTGTCTAGTAATTAAAACAAGGGAACTGGATTGAAATGAAACCCTGGGTTATGTTGATCCAGGCAGGACACCCTGCACTTTGAAGAGAAAAATGTTGCTACTCTCTAAAAAAGACAGCTGAGAGATGCAATACACTGACCACGAAGATGTCAAAGAACAAAACACTCAATTTCTTGAAGACTACAGGAGCAGTTAACTCATACAAAGAATATATCATTTAACCTTGTGTTCTGGCGGCCTATCCAATTTTAATCAAGATTCATTGAACAGAGGTAAAGGATGTCATGCTAGAAGAAATCAGGGTACTTCATGCTCAGTAGGAATACCAATGCCCTCCCTTGTACTTTTTCAGAAACTACTCACAAGGTACAGAGTGGAGATAAACCCAGCCATATGAGAAATTCATACAAGAAAAATATATCCTAAGGACTTAATCACACTGGTTGCTGCCTCCTGCAGAATTCTGGGGTTTGTAGTTTAGGGATGAGCTTTTAATAGCATCACTAAACTACAAACCCCAGAATTCTGCGGGAGGCAGAAACCGGATTTAAAGTGGATTTATTCTCTAGTGTGATGAAATAGCTAGTGGAGATAGATAGATAGATAGATAGATAGATAGATAGATAGATAGATAGATAGAAGCTTTGGATAGCATAGGGAAGTGTGAACACTTCTGTGGTGTTTGTTTTGCTTCTGTGCCCCTGTTCAGAAGATTTCACCACACTTTCTATCCTTGTGATCACTAGAGTTTGGAAAATATAACTTGCCATGGAAACAAGAATGGGTGACAAAGATTCAGCGGATACACCTTTTTCCCCATGAGAGGCAGATTTCTCTCACTTCCTGTTGTCTCACCCCTGTTCTGTCAGTCATTTGTAAGTCAAATGTTTGTAACTCAGGGATTGCCTGTACTATAGATCAGGAAAATCATAGTGCCCTAAACTGATAGAAATGGTCCACACACTGAAAAACAACCAGAAACAGAAATGAAACTGATAAGCAGGGATATTTTGATTAAAGATTCTCACTTCTTTTAGCACTGGTCTTAATAAGAATATAGGTTACACGGAAAGAGCCTCCTCGAAGACTGAGTAAATACAGTGGGGCGTCTCCTGGGCAATATTTCATGTAAACAGCTAATCTTTCCAACCCAAAAGCATTGCTTTACAACATCTTAACCTGGAGGTGTGTTTCTTCCCTCCACAAATGGACGAATATATGCAATTTTTTTTGACATGAAATAAAATAATAAACAAGAAGATGCTTCTACAGAATCCCCAAGTAGCTCCTAAACAATCTAATTAGTCATATTTGAGAAATTAATGTTTTTAATGCTACTAGGGAGAGGTTGTATACTGTCTAGATCTAGATTTTTTAATGTAATTTATCTGTTGTAATGAGTTTTGCCTTGTAGAAAAAGAGCAGGTTAGCCTGAGCCTAGATCTTGAAACAGAAACATGAGCTGTGTTGTACAATTATGAAACCCTAATCACCATAACAGACAGTAAAATTAGTTGTATTTGCCTTAAAGGTCAATGCTAGTGACAGCTTTCTATTGTTTCTGAGGAAAATACTGAAAATTAACTGGTTCATAAGAAGCAAGAGAAAATGAGGTCTCCAGCAGAGCACTCTTCCTTAACACATCTCCATGACGTATTTAGGAAACACAAGAAATAGCTAGATAAAAATACAGTCTTTGGGTTCTTATCAATTTGTCTTTAAAATTCTCCCTGAAGGAGGCCAGTAACAGAAATGATGTAGCTCAATGAGAAGAAAATGAGAATATTTCCACAATGCTGTATGATGAGGATAAACACAAGGTGCCTATTTGTTCAGAGTCATGAAACAGACCAAATTCTTTAGCAAAGCTAAAACTATAACAATAAACAAAACAAATACATAATGTATGCAGTCTAGGTCTTCCATATCTGACCTCTCTATATCTCTATCCCAGGAAGAGCTGACCTATTAAATCAATTATTGAATGAAAAATCAATCTTTAAATATATACTATTGGTTTACTGCATTTGCTCCTGTTGGAATATCAAGAGATGTAATGGGATCAGATGCAGAAAATATAGACCAGGCCTGGGCAAACTTTCTAACTTGGGGGCCACATGGCAGGCTGGAGTGCTGTGAGTGGGCTGGGAGGGAGGGGGTTCTACCTCCCCTTCCTCTTCTCTTTCGGAGGCAGAAAGTAAAAGAAATCTCTTTCCCTGCCATTTGAACCCATTGCTCCCTTCTTGTGCCCTGGTCTCCGGAGCAGCAGAAAGTCAGTTTCCCCCTTCCTCCTCCTTCTCAATGGGACACCCTTTTGAAGCTTGAAACATTGTTCTCATGTTCTCTTCTCTCTGCTAATCATCTCCCAGGCAAAAAGGAGGAAAGAAAAAAAGAGAAGGAAAGAAGACAGAAATGGAGGAAGTGAAGGATGGAAGGGAATGAATGGAGGGAGAAACGGGGAGGTAAGGAAGGAAGGGAGGAAGGGAAGGAAAGAGAGAAGGAAGAAAAGATAGGATGGTGAGGAAGAGGAGGGCCTGAGAAAAGCGCCCAAAGGGCCACATCTGGCCCCTAGGCCTGCGGTTGCCCATATCTGGCCTAGACTGATCCCACTACTTTTCTTGTAACTCAGGAATGGGAAGTGTATAGTCCTCCCAATGTTGCTGAAGTGTGGCTTCCAGCAGCTCACTACTAATGGTGAAGAATGTTATGTGCTATAGTCCAAAACTTCTGGAAACATGCATGGTTCCCACTGCTGATTTAGGACAAAGACTGGTGAAGGGTACTGCTACAATTCTCCAGCTTCTTCTGCAGTTATACGCTGCTTCTGAACAACAGGTTTAGCAAGAGCTGCAGTGACTTGTGCTACTAGCTCCACTATATCGCTTCTGTAGGTTAAACATGGCCCTTTGGTTATAATAAAATATTGTTTGGGCTTGAATCTGTTTTTAGGAAACCCAAATTATAAAATTGGATAGTTGCTCACAATTTGAAATGCTGGATCTGCACATGGCATTTCAGTACTTTCCTCTCTTAGGTATGCAAGGGCCCCGAGAATGAGCATATCCAGTTCAAGAATACTGTTGCATAGCAAAGGGAAAATTTTCCTCTGCTCATATCTTTGGGATGACAGATGCAAACACAGCTTTCTTTCCTCTTGTGAGAGCACAGCTTCTGCTGCATTCTTTCTGTAAACAGCTTTCTTTTGTTACTGGAGGACTACTTCTATCATGCCTCACCATTATTTATACTGGCAAAGACTGATGGGAGCTGATGGCAAGCAACATCTGGAGAGACACAAGTTGCCCACCCTTGATTTGGGGAATGACTTCCTAAGGGCTTTGACAACACTAGGTGCTTGAAAAGACAGAAAGAGTTTGAGCCCAGCTTTCCTTGGTCATTTCTACAATCTTGGATCTCTCGACTACAACAGATCAAAGCATGCAATTGTTATTAATTTCTTAGCCTGATGTTATGAGCGATTGAGCCTAGAAAGCCATGTAAGAGGAGTACAACCCTTCAAAATGAATGCAATTCTGGGAAGATTGTAGTCTCCCTTTCTACAATGAGGATATGACCATGAGCTGGGAACTGCTATGACTCATCAGTCATGTAGTTGTTCCTATTCCATTCAGAAAACAAACTATCTTGTGGTTTATAATCAATCAAGTCACATCAAGCTGAAAGATAATGAAGATAGTACAATGGCTGGGCAGATAATATAAAACACAATTGTGAAACCACAAATCACATTTAATAGTCTTAGCTTTTAAAAACTGCTTGGGTTTTATAGTCCAAATCAGCTGCTAATTGTAGTTAGTTTGTCTCTTCCAGTAAATTTGCATTAATGTACTGCTATAGCAAAATCCAAAATGGAGAGCTTCCACTCATTTAAACTATTTTGGCAAATGTGTTCAAATATTAATTTTGAATTGGCAGTCACTAACGAACACAATATGATCCTCTTAAGAGGTCAGTTGATAGTTAATGCTTTCATCAAAAAGATTTCTAAAAAATTATTAACAGGAAAAGATTTGCTTACTGTCACATTTCATCCCTTGGTGAAGGAGTCCGTAAAGCAGTGACCCACAATGGTCACAAAATGTTGGGCTTCCATATGTGTGGATTTTGAACTTGTGCTTGCTTCTGGGATCCTAAGAAAAGAAAATAAAAGAAAACAAGATGTCAAACTTTAAGAATTATAACTTACAAACTGTAACTCTTTATTATCTATATAAATAAAAATGTAATGTTTATTTGTGGGATTAACATGACTCAAAAAGCATTGGACGAATTGACATGAAATTTGGGCACTATACCCCTAACAGACCAACGAGTGACCATCACTCATAAAAAAAATCCCCCAAAACAGCGGAAAGGACTTAAAAACCCAAAAAAGCTAAATGACGATACAGAAAAAAGGGAAGGAAGAGAAAGGAAGGGGAGAAAGAAAGGAAAAAGAGAGAGGGGGAGGGAAAGAAAGAAGGAAAGAGAGAAGGAAGCATGGAAGCAAATAGCAAAGGAAGGAAGGAAAGAGGTAGAGAAGGAAGAAAGGAGAGAAAGAAGAAGGAAAAGAAAAGGGAAGAAGGAAGAAAAGAGGTAGAGAAGGAAAGAAAAAAGAGGGAGGAAAGAGAGAAGGAAGGATGGAAGCAAAAAGTGAAGGAAGGAAGGAAAGAGGTAGAGAAGGAAGAAAGGAGAGAAAGAGTAAGGAAAAGAAAAAGGGAGGAAGAAAGGAAAGAGGTGAAGAAGGAAGGAGAGAAGGAAAGCAAAAAAGGTAAGAAAGGAAAGAGGGAGGGAGGGAGGGAGGGAAGGAAGGAAGGAAGGAAGGAAGAAGAGAAGGAAAGAAGAAAAGGGAGGGAAGGAAGGAAGGAGGAAAAGAAGGAGAGAAAGAGGGAGGGAAGGTTGGCCACAGCAACGCGTGGCGGGTACAGCTAGTATAGTACTGAAAAGGCTGCTTTACTGCTTTGAAGGAAAAAGCTTGTTTCAATATCATTGTGCAAGACATATAGTCAAATCTCTCTTCCCTCCAAACAGACTTAAAATGTGCAATAATATTCTAAAACAAAACAGAATTGCAGAATTAGGTTCATTTCTTGTTGTGCTTGTGTGATTACATTATAAAAATACACTGACAATAGAACAGCTGCGCATGGCATGTTTCTTGTACAAAATGGCTCCCTGGTGTGGCTCCGGCAATGCAGACCTCAGCATCACAAATCTTCTTCTGGGAGCTTGTGATGCCATGGCTGGAACAGTCTGAACTGCCCAGGGAAACAATGCCCACCAACCGCTCAACTATGGAGAATCCCTGCCGCGAGGTTCTATTTCTAATCAATTGACTGCATTTTGGTCGGCATGGGAGAATGGTTCTTTTTAAAAGGAAAAAATGGTTTTTGAGTAAGCTAAAACTATGTCTCTTTGTTTTTAGGACTTTCAATCAGAAAACTCAATTCCACCTCTTTTTTATTTTAGTTTAGGATTTGGAGATGCCACGGAGAGATATTCCAAAAACATGTGACAAAACATGAATCCACAAGCTACTATGAACTGTCCTCCTGTTGTTAGAAGCAAGATGAGTTACTGAAGTATTTTGGCTACCCTTAATATTGATTTCAACCTCCTTGAATTCAAAAGATTCCCAATCTGGTCCCTGTCACCTCCAGTGGAATTAGGTTACTAGTTGATACCTTTTCTGCCTGAAAAACTGGAGAACACACTTAGACACAATGAGGCGAAACAGACAGACAGCCTCACTTGGCATAAGGCAGTTTCCAGTGTTCTTGGGCTTGCAGCATTTTGTATCTTGCTAACAAGCAAGATACAAAAAGAGGATAAAGCAATGAGTGAAAGGCAGTTAGGCAGCTTTTTCTGAGTCAGGTAAGGAAAGAAAAACTTGAAATTAATTACTCAGCTTAAGTACAATTTCGGAATCACAATAATAATAATAATAATCTTTATTTATACCCTGCCACCATCTCCCTAAAGGGGACTCGGAGCAGCTTACATGAGGCCAAGCCCGATAATACAATTACAATAAAATAAATACAAAACAGCAAAAATAACAACACAATAAAATAAGGCAATAAAATACGTGAAACATAAGCACAATCAGAACAGTGCAAAATACAATAATAAACAAACACAATGGGCGGGCCAAATGTACACATAAAGTCATAAAACTCTCGATGAGATAACAGTGAAAAATATGTATTTGTAAAGGAGGAGCTCGTAGGGGATGGAACAGTGGAGTCAGGCCTTAAGAAAGGTGAAGGGAAGGGCAATATGAGGACAACTTGTGTGCAAGACAACAGGAAAGAAATATGTGGTCACTCTACAAAAACACACCGGAAGAGACAAGTTTTTAGAATAACAATTGTGGCTCAAATCAATTGAACCAACAATTGTATATACGTACTTGTGCATAAGTCAACCTCCTGTATACATCAAGGGCAGGTTTTGGGGCCAAAATAGTAGATTTTGATATAATTCATAAGTCAAGAGTCATTCTGTAAAGAAGGGAACACACCAATGCCATCTCAGGGGGCCACGACCGTTTTCCTGCCCAGGCTGTCAAAATGGGCTTTTTGTCACTCTACTTAAAGGGGATGTTTCCTTTTGTGATAGGAGTTAAGGTACATTGACGTGCATAAATAGGAGCCTACTGTGTCGATCCAGGGAAGTCATGCTACTCTATTCCGCCTTGGTCAGACCAAATATGGAATACTGTGTCCAATTCTGGGCACCACAATTGAAGGGAGATGTTGACAAGCTGGAATATATCGAGAAGAGAGTGACTAAAATGGTCAAGGGTCTGGAGAACAAGCCCCACAAGGAGCAATTGAAAGAGCTTGGCATGTTTAACCTTCAAAAGAGAAGGCTAAGAGGAGACAATGTATAAAGATGTGAGGGGAAGTCATAGGGAGGAGGGAGAAAGCTTGTTTTCTGCTGCCCTGGAGACTAGGACACGGAACAATGGCTTCAAACTACAGGAAAGGAGATTCCACCTGAACATTAGGAAGAACTTCCTGACTGTGAGATCTGTTCAGCAGTGGAACTCACTGCCCCAGAGTGTAGTGAAGGCTCCTTCTTTGGAGGCTTTTAAACAGAGACTGGATGGTCATCTGTCAGGGTGCTTTGAATGCGATTTTCCTCCTTTTTGGCAGAGGGTTGGACTGGATGGTCCATGAAGTCTCTTCCATCTCTAGGATTCTATGATTCAACAGTACTTACATTGACCCATGGTTAAGTCAACTTAATTTATAGACGTATACATGAATATATGGAGCATTCACCTGTTACTTAAGTGCTAGTTGGGAATGACAACTGAAGTCTAGTCAGTGTGTTTATTGTGATAAGAAAAGTTTTACCAAGTGCAGAATATAAATAGCAGAAAGCTATTTCTCCAAAATTGGCAACAATAAGGTGCCACTCAACTAGAAAACATGCTTTTAACAAAAATGTACAACATGAGCACAAGTATATGTGCAACATGGATGTAAATATGCATGTATTTATTTATACCTTATCAGATTTTGCCAAGCAAACTCTATAACAGGTTTACTTTATGGTCACCATAATTTATAAACCATTTATTCTCTCCCTTCTTCTCCCATGCTGTATTTCCTCCAGTGGTGGGATATGACCCCTACAGAAGACCTCAATCCTTCAACAAGTATATATAGAGAGAATATGTTGTTGAATTTTTAAAGTGAAATTACAAAAAGGAACAAAAATACAAAGGGGGAGGAAGGGAAGGGAAATATGGAGAAGGACTAGACGCATACTGTATTATCATCTGATCACTATTTCCTGAAATTATATATTAAATTCATGTTCACGTATAGCTAAAAGCAGTACAATCCTGTGATCATGGAATGAAGAATGGTGAATGTTTATCTTTCCCGGCATGGAGTAATGTATTAGAAATATGACAACAGAAAACAAAGGTACAGCCAAGAGAAATATAATCTCACAACCGTACACTGGTAAGGTTATTTAATACATCAGGTTTATAGTAGCACTAATCACAAAGGTATCTCAGTTTTAGGGCAGGACATCACAGGCTCTTAGATTAACAAAGAAACGGGAAAACACTGACTGGCTTTGATCATCTCCCAAACATAAGATATGCGAGGCGTGATACGTTAATCTTTGACAATGAAATGACTGAGGCTGAACTCGCACAATGCTGAGATGTTGCAGACCCTGTCCCTGTGCACTTATATCACCTCAGATTTTTCTCAGCGGAAAAAACTACTCACTGTGTTAGTCTGACTCTAAACTAACCCTCAGATAAAGCTCTTCTGTACTCATGTAACAAACCCCTTTAGAGTTTATATATTTTTCATGCCATCAGGGGCCAAGATCTTTCTGAAATTGTTTCTTTTCTAACCTATCCAAACATGAAGAATGTACAGAATGTGGATATGCCTAAAATACCTACATGCCCCTCTAGAGGGAGGCAGAAGAACATACAGGAAAGTCTAATACAGCAATTAATATACTAACTACAATATAAAATGATGAAGTAGTAAGCTTGATAGTATCCTAATATGAAATTACTCAATTAGCCCTTCCTGACAATCTCTCTCCACATATGCATATACTAAACCAAATTGATCACATATTAAGGAAGTCCAATATGGTACAACCAAACATGCGTGCAAAGTTCTTGGGTATCCATTTGCTTATTGGCAATAAACAGTATTATCTGTCTGTCTATCTATCTATCTATCTATCTATCTATCTATCTATCTATCAATCAATCAAAACAAACAAACAAACAAACAAACAAACAAACAAACAAATAAAAATATAATGTTCGTTTGTGGGATCAACATAACTCAAAAACCACTGGACGAACTGACACCAAATTTGGACACTATACCCCTAACAGGCCAATGAGTGGCCATCACTCATACCCCCCCCCCAAAAAAAAACAACCGCAGAAAGGACTTAAAACCCTCAAAAGCTAGATGATGATACAGAAAAAAGGGAAGAGGGAGGGAAAGAAGAGGAGAAAGGAAGGAAGGAAGGAAGGAAGGAAGGAAGGAAGGAAGAGAGAGAGAGAGGAAAAGATGGAAGGAAAGAAGTAGAGAAGGAAGAAAAGAGAAAAGGGGGAAGGAAAAGAAAAAAGGGGGAAGGAAAGAAAAAGGGAGCAAAGGAAGGAGGGAAAGAAGGAGAGAAAGAGGGAGGGAAAGAAAGAGAGAAGGAAGGATGGAAGCAAAAAAGGAAGGAAGGAAGGCAGGAAGAAAGGAAGAAAGGAAGAATTGAGAGAAAGAAGAAGATAAAGAAAAGGGGAAAGGAAGGAAAGGTAGAGAAAGAAGGAAGGAAAGGGGGAAGAAAAAGAAAGAAAAAGGAAAGGAAGGAAAGAGGGAGCAAAGGAAGGGGGAAAAGAAGGAGAGAAAAGAGAGGGAAGGAAAGAGAGAAGAAAGGATGGAAGCAAAAAACGAAGAAAGGAAGGAAGGAAATAGGGAAGGAAGAAATGAGAGGGAAAAAGAGATAAAGAAAAAGGAGAGAAGGAAGGAAAAGTAGAGAAGGAAGGAAGAAGAGAAGGAAAGAAAAAAGGGAAAGAAGGAAAGAAGGAGCGAAGGAAGGAGGGAAAGAAGGAAATAAAGAGAGAGGGATGGTTGGCCACAGCAACATGTGGTGGGTACAGCTAGTGTGTGTGTGTATGTATATGTGTGTGTGTGTGTGTATGTATGTATGTGTCTAGATGCTAACAATTCCAAATGATCATCTCATGTTTGCTCCATTAGTTCCTTTATTATCAAGTCAGTAGAGCTCTAAAAATAGTTATGCATTACGTTGACAACGTATAAGATCCTCATAAAGGAATTATTTGGCCTCTAACCCTCTGATCGCTCAAAAATCTTGTCAAGTCCAAAGTACATGTCAGAAGCCCAGAATAACTCTACCACACATTGCCTTTGAAGTGCAGAGATAACCATTTGGAAGCGGAAAACCTACTCCAAGGGCGACTCACTGTCAATTTAATGTACACTCGTCTTACAAGTTTTTATGACATGCTATTGTACATTTCATGTTTCTCTGCTGCATCTGTATCTGGAAAAACTACACCAAAGAGCAGGGGTCCTCAAACTTTTTAAACAAGAGGGCCAGGTCACAGTCCCTCAAACTGCTGGCCGGATTATAATTTGAAGAAAACGTGAATGAATTCCTATGCACACTGCACATATTTTATCTGTAGTTTCTGTGCACACTGCACATATTTTATTTATACATTTCTGTTAACTACAGAAATGTATAAAGAACAAACAATACAATAATTAAAATGAAGAACAATTTTAATGAATATAAAATTATTCGTATTTCAATGGGAAGTGTGGGCCTGCTTTTGGTTGATGAGACAGGATTGTTGCTGTTATATGCTTTCAAGTCATTTCAGACTTAGGGTGACCCTGATCAAGGGCCGGGTAAAAGACCTTGGAGGACCGTATCTGGCCCCCTGGCCTTAGTTTGAGGACTCCTGCCAAAGAGGGAAACCATTGACCAGTAAAGTAAAAGACTATCCCCTACAAACCTGTGCGAGCTCAAAGATCCTCTGGGGAGGCCCTTCTCTCGCTCCCATCTCTGTCACAAGTGCAGATGGTGGGGGCGAGAGAGAGGGCCTTCTCAGTGGTGGCCCCCTGGCTCTGGAACTGTCTCCCTAGGGAGATTAGATTAGTGCCCACCCTGTCCACTTTTCATAAAGACTTAAAACTTGGATGTTCCAAAGTGCTTTTGATTAATCCGTTCACTAGATAATGTTGGCTCCTCCAGCCATAATTTAATATCTGGCTCCTGCACTTTACCATTGTCCATGTCCTTCAGTTGTGCTGCACACATTGACTTGGCCCATTTAGCCCATACTTATCATCTGGCTCCTGCACTTTTCTATCAGCCCTGTCCTTGCAACTGTTTTGCACTAGCCCTGCCTCATCCTACAGCTCAGTATATGGCCTTTAGGTTGGGCTACTGGTTGCTTTGATGGTTGATTGTTGATGGTTATGTTTTTATGATGTTTTGTATTTGAATTTTACTGTGTTATGGGTTGTTGTCATTTTTTTCGGGCTATATGGCCATGGTCTAGAGAGATTCTCTCCTGACGTTTCGCCTGCATCTATGGCAGAGAATGCCTCTAGACCATGGCCATATAGCCCGAAAAAACCTACAACAACTCAGTGATTCCGGCCATGAAAGCCTTCGACATTACTGTGTTATATTTTAATATCTGTCCAACTGGGCTCACAACCTCTGAGGATGCCTGCCATAGATGCAGGTGAAACATCAGGAGAGAATGCTTCTGGAACATGGCCATACAGCCCCCCCCCCCAAAAAAAAAAAAAAAAAAAGAAAAGCTGGTTTAAACAAACACAACATAGCTGTTAATTAAAGGGATAACTCTGAACCAAGGTCCTGAACTGTGTTGTATTCCTATTTACTGAATTCTTGTGTGTCCTTACTTCTCTGGCTGGGAAGGCAACATATGAAATGCTGGAGAAGCCAACCAAGATCCCGAAAGGCAAGGGATCCAGAGACATTTACATCCAGAATAGCCTGAAAGGTCTGCAGATTGTGCCAAAATGCCAGATGCTACCACCAAAAAAAGAGAGCTTCTGCAGCTTGACATATGGCTTGCATGACAGTCACTCAAAAGCACAGAAAGAAGAAAAGTAATACAGCCAGTAATAACTAATAATGAATGCAGTTGCTATCACTCTTCCATGAAATGGCACGACAGAACTGCTAGACATTGTATCTGGAATCAGTGGTGTGTCATTTAGATATCTCTTGATGTTTGCAAGGAAGCATTTTCCCCTGACCTCACATATCCTTCACACCATAAACAACAAAACAAATCTTCAGGGTGATAGGCAGGTAAAAAGAGAACACCAAAGTCTATAAGCCATTTGATGCACTACAGCAAGGTAAACTGGTGGACACAGCTGTGGATGCAAAGCTTCACAAGCAATACAATTGTGTTGGAAAGGAGACTAATCAAGTCCTTGGCAAATTAGGAAGATTATATGCCCTCAGTTTTAAATTAAAAAGCAAACATGAAGACAGGTGGGATGTCTGCCTGGCAAAAAGATACAATGCAATGTGGGATATTTACTGTTTGTGAACCGCCGTGAGTCGCCTTCGGGCTTGAGATACAGCGGTATATAAGCAAAGTAAATAAATAAATAAATAAATAAATATATTGGTGTCTCCAATATGAAGCGGTAGTCTTAATGCATTCTAGATACGGTGGATTACAAGCATTTTCAGCCCTAGTTCTCCTGTGGATCCAATTGATTCTTGCTTTAGAGAAAAGCTGATTTTCACCCTTTGGTATCTAACTGGAATCCTGTTGATAACTTAAATTGGCAGCAATTTCATTTGCATTGTATAATGTATAGCAGGAGCCCCCAGTGGCGCAGTGGGTTAAACCACTGAGCTGCTGAACTTGCTAACCAAAAGGTCACCAGATTGAATCCAGGGAACAGGGTGAGCTTCCGCTGTTAGCACCAGCTTCTGCCAACACTAACAGTTCCGAAACATGCAAATGTGAATAGATCAATAGGTACCATTCTAGCAGGAAGGTAATGGCGCTCCATACAGTCATGCCAGCCACATGACCTTGGAGGTGTCTATGGACAACGCCACCTCTTCACCTTAGAAATGGAGATGAGAACCAACCCACAGAGTCAGATATGACTGGACTTAATGTCGGAGAAAACCTTTGTTGTTGTTCATTCATTCAGTCGTTTCCGACTCTTCGTGACCTCATGGACCAGCCCACGGCAGAGCTCCCTGTTGGCCGTCACCACCCCCAGCTCCTTCAAGGTCAAGCCAGTCACTTCAAAGATCCCATCCATCCATCTTGCCCTTGGTTGGCCCCTCTTCCTTTTGCCTTCCATTTTCCCCAGCATCATTGTCTTCTCTAAGCTTTCCTTTCTTCTCATGATGTGGCCAAAACCTTTACCTTTACCTAATCTATAGCAATGGAGAGGAACACCAACTAAAGCCATTCCTTTCAGAAAATACATATGTCTTGTCAGAGACCTTCGCCCTCTCAATTCTCTGTCTGGGCTGTTACTATAAATTATACATAGATTTATTCTTGGCAGGTGTCAGATAGGAAACTGTAATATGCTCAAAAGAAATGTTAAGAAAAAAATCCTTCCTAAATAAATAGATTTTAAATACCCCAATACTAATCATTAACAAAGACATCAACTTGCTAATTTTCTTCTGATGATACTCATGATTTAAACTAATTCATCTTTTTTTGTCTTCTGAAATATAATCAACAAAAATACAGGGTTTGCAAGGTTAACTTTTGCAGATTTGATTATTCACAGTGTTCTCTCTTGGTCCTCCACCACAGCTATGATGATAGAGTTGCTCTGGAGGACCTAAAGATGCCTAAACACTTCCCTATGAATCTCCAGGACCTCCAGGGCAATTCTATTGAAAACCTCAATCAGAAGAATATAGAAATTCCCAGGGAAGTGTTCTTGATTTGTATTTTTTCCACTTTTGTGGGGAGTCTTGTGCCCCTAATCCCATGGACAGGTGTTCCTATGGTATAAGCAAAAGACACATTATTTATTTATTTACTTACTTTATTTACTTTATTTGTATACCGCAGTTTCTCAGTCCGTAGGCGACTCAACGCGGTTAACAACGAGAGCAAAAATTCAATGCTAACAACATACACTATTTAAAAACAATTAACACCGTAGTATACTAAGTAATTACACATCAATAAACAACACATTAACATCTCGTAACTAGAATCGTGATCCAACATCAAACTATCCAGTACAACCCCAATATAATCATTTAGGATACATATAAGAAGGTATTGTGTAATACCTATTTTTTTGAAATACCTTGTTAATAGTAATACATTTCTTAAAAACAGTAATCACCTGGCATTTTTAATTTAAAAGACATAAATGCATTTCAAGGCGCACCAACTAAACTGATAGGGAAATATGACATAAACTCGAGCATAAGCCAACCCGAATATAAGCCGAGGTACCTAATTTTACCAAAAAACCCTGGGAAAATGTATTGACTTGAGAGTGGGAAATGCAGCAGCTACTGGTAAATTTCAAAATAAAAATAGATACCAATAAAATCACCTTAATTGAGGCATCAATAGGTTAAATGTTTTTGAGTGTTTAGATAAAATTGTGATTTAAGAGAAGACTGTCCAACTCAGATTAAACCATTATTCTAACCTTCGTCAATGTAAATGTGCTTACGTATTCTTCCAATAATAATAAAGAGAGTAAAATAATAAGTTTGATAATAATAGAGAAAAATAATGAATGTAATAAAAATAATAAATAAAGTAAAATAATAAATGTAATAATAATAATAATAATAATAATAGAAGATTGCACAGACAGACTGCAAGTAGAGGCACAACACTGTTGCTCAGATGATTCATTGGAACCTGTGCCACAAATGCCATCTGCCTCTGACAAAAAACTGGTGGGATCACAAGCTGGAAAAAGTTACAGAAAATGAACACATCAAACCCCTCTGGGACTTCTGAATTCAGACAGAGTTCTGGAGCACAATACTCCTGACCTCACTATCGTGTTAAAAAACAAAGTATGGATCGTCAATGTTGCAATCCCAGGTGACAGCAGGATTGAAGAGAAACAACTGGAAAAGCTGACACGATATGAGGATTTAAAGATCGAACTGCAAAGACTCTGGCACAAGCCAGTCAAGGTGGTCTCAGTGGTGATTGGCACACTGGGTGCAGCGCCTAAAGACCTTGGCCTGCACTTAAACACAATCAGCACTGACAAGATTACCATCTTCCAGCTGCAAAAGACCACCTTACTGGGATCTGCACGCATTATTCGCCAATACATCACACAGTCCTAGACACTTGGGAAGTGTCCGTCCGACGTGTGATCTAATACAACAGCCAGCAGAGTGATCCAGTCTGCTGTGGACTCATCTTGTTGTGTTTCAAATAATAATGACAGAGTAAACTAATAAATAACCTTGACTCAAGTATAAGCCAAGGGTGGCTTTTTCAGCCTTAAAAAAACTGAAAAACTCAGCTTATACTCAAGTATATACAGTATATGTCTTTTATATTGTTTTTTATGTTAATATTTTTCTTTAACAAATCCTAAAACCAGTAATACACAAAAAGCCCAACACAGACACAGAGCTCAGTGTGTTTGACTGCTGCCTGCTATTAATGTTCTTATTGTTCATAATGGTAGTGATTTTGCTGGCAAGCTCGGAAAGCAGTGTGTGGCACCCACAGGGGTTTCTTGTTTTCTAATTACAACGTGAGCTGTTACATTTGGAAAGAATGCGCTCGGTATTTACCAACATAACTATATTTTGCACAGTCTTTTTAATGAAGGGACTGCAACTTAATTAGGAGCAACATATAAACAAGGGATCCTGTGAAAAGCCAAGTTAGTGTTCTGAGGGCAAATCAAGACCAGGAGGGAAATATGATGGGTAATTAAGTTAATTTGGTAAGATTTAAGCATGGTAGACATGCTCATTAGTGACCTTTACTTTCATAACTATGTTCTAGAGAGCAAAAAATATATACTTTAAAAACAATTTCTAAGGTGCTCTAATTTGCTAAGCTTTCTAGCTGTCAAAAGTCCATACCTAAGCTCTTGATATACTGGAAAAAGAGGAAAAAATGCCGACTGTATGACCAAAAAGTTCTACCATAATGTGTGGCCCAATGAATGTGTGCTTTCTTAAGAAGTCATCCAAGCTGGGATAATGAAGCCAGGACTATCACATACCAAGTAACTCTTTCTTTCTTTGGAAATGTAATTGGTAAGGCTCACAGAAAAAGCTTATAATAACAGTTCTCCTTGATGCATGTCCCCTTCTTGTCTATTAGAAAAGAAATTTCTATTACTCAAGAACAAAATGAACCAAGATGCAGGCAAATTTCTGCTTTTCAGTGGTTCCTGTAAAAGATATTTTGAATCGAATCAGTGAATAATTACATCCAAAAAATTCAAAACTGCAAATGTGGAGGGACTACTGTACTTGTAAAAGAACATTATCATTAGCAAACATGCTGTCATTCCTGCTAATGAGTTAGTAATGACTTATCTTAAAGCCTGCATATTAAAGAATTACTCTGTAGTCTGCAAAATATTATGTAAGGCTCCATAAGGGTAGCAATTACAATAAATCCTTGAGTTCTAGTAGAATTTCTAATTATTGCCCAACCGAGGCAGACAGACGGACAGACTGACAGACAGACAGACGGACGGACGGACAGACGGACGGATGGACGGACAGGCAGGCAGGCAGACAAGATAGATAGATAGATAGATAGATAGATAGATAGATAGATAGATAGATAGATTTTAAAAGGTGATTTTTACAAGGAAATAAAGTTAGCAAAGTTGGCACTGAATATTGTTTAATTTCTTCAATATATTATGCAAGGAAACGGCTGATTTCTGCAATGGCACACTACCAACATTTTTCTTTGACTAAAGGGTTATAACATCATGTAGTCACAAGGCATGTTTATCAGTCTGCGACATAATTTGCATTAAACTTAAGAGAAATGCTTTCTTTTCTTCTTTCTTTTCTTTTCAAAACATATGGTCTGTTCTTCAGATGAAAGGAAAAGTAGGGAGTGAAAACATATCACTCAAGCTACACAAATGGTTACTAGCAATTCATGAAACATTTCAGGTCCCTCCTAACTGCCATATAATATCCAGATTATCGATTTTGAACTGGATTATATGGCAGTATAGACTCAGGCCCTTTCTAATCCAAATTATTGAATCAGATAATCCACATTATATGCTTTGTATTGGATTATATGAGTCCACGCTGCCATATAATTAGGTTCAAAGTAGATAATCTGGATTTTACATGGCAGTGTAGAAGGGGCCTCATATAATCCAGTTCAAAGCAGTTAATGTGGCTTATCTGATCTGATAACTTGGATTATATTGTATAGACCTAAAACATGGTTGTTCCAATGTGCTTTTGATGAATGGTACACTAAATGAACTGGCCTTTTTAGCCATAGTTTCTAGCCCTCTAGCCATAACCTCATTCTTGACTCTTGCACTTTACTATTGTCCCTGCCCTGGAGCTGTACTATATTAATCAGACTTGGTCCTTTCAGCCTTAATTTATTATCTACCTGTTGCACTTTACCATCAGCCCTTGTTCACATATTTCTGATGGTCTTAGGAACCCCTTTGGCAGAGAAGGCTGGCCTTTCAGCCAAGGGAAGGGCTGCTTCTGAGACTCCAAGTAGGGAAGGAAAAGCAGGCATGCTTGGCACATGGCAGTGTGGTGCAGGCAAGGGAAAGCACATGAGGCGGGAGGGAGGCTTGTGCCAGCAAGTCCCTACAAGGCATGGTGGTTCTGTGTGGGAAGTTTGGCCCAATTCTATTGTTGGTGGTCTTCAGAATGCTTTTTGATTGTAAGTGAACGATAAATCCCAGCAACTACAACTCCCAAATGTCAAGATCTATTTTCCCCAAACTCCACCAGTGTTCACATTTGGACATGTCATGAAAATTTAACATGCAGATTTTATAAATGTGGATTTAACATGATGTGTGGGAATGAATGGAAGAATGGAAGGATATATCGAGCTAATGATTTTGGAAACACCAGTAAAAGACCCAGGTCTGCAATGACTAACTACCTGCTTGCTGGACTATAATTAAAAGTTGCTAATGTAAATGAAAAGTAAACTCTGATAAAAACTGGGGCAGTGATAACAGAAATGTTTGCAACATTACTTATGTTAAGTTAACACAAGCCTTGTGTTTGTCAACACCAATAAAGAAGAATCATCATCTGGCCAGGAAACTGAGATGGAGCCAGGATGGAAGACATCTATCATTAATTTACAACTTTGGGACTACATCAGCAGAATATTCTTATAAAAGACTCAGTCTAATAATGCTCAAAGTGTGGCAGACCTGAGGAGTCTGTTCCACCCACTATGCTCTGCTCCATGGGAAGGAGAGAGATAGTGTACCTACGGAAAGTGGCAGATTTGCACATGAGAAGTCTGGTCACTTTGAGACTTCTTTCTCAAGGGAAAAGGAAGAAGTGCGCTTTTGGAGTCTTAGATTTTGTGCAGGGAGTCATGTTCTGCTGTATGGAAAACAGAGATCTGGTACTTGGCATTGTGCTTAGGGAAGAAGTTATGGCATTTTAAACTTATGGAAGTTTTGGAACTATATGTTGGCAGGGAAGCAGGGTCTGGCCTAACAGGTGCCTCTCCAAGGAGGGAGAAAATGATATAGTAATATTTGAATGCCTGAGGATGAATGCGTGTACATGTGGTGTGAATGCTGAGTGAAAATGTAATTCCCCTTTGTCTGTTTGTTAGTCCAATGTAACTGTAAGTTGTTGTACATCCAATATAGTTGCATAGAATTTGTATGTCTATATGTCTAAATGTTTTACTGTAATCTGATATACCCGATCACACTGGAAATTGCAATAAAACGAACCTATGCTTTAAAGTCATAGAAACGTCATTCATGACGGACAAATTCAGTATTTGTGCCAAGTTTGGTCCAGATCCATCACTGTTGGAGTTCACGGTGCTCTCTGGATGTAGGTGAACTACAACTGCAAAACTAAAGATCAACGCCCACCAAACCCTTCCAGTATTTTCTGTTGGTCATGGGAGTTCTGTGTGTCAAGTCTGGTTCAATTCCATTGTTGGTGGAGTTCAGAGTGCTCTCTGATTGAAGGTTAACTATAAATCCCAGCAACTACCACTCCCACAATACAAAATCAATTCCTCCCCACCCCACCAGTATTCAAATTTGGGCGTATCACATTTGGTCAATACATCCTGCATATCAAGATATTTACATTATGATTCATTAACAGTAGCAAAATTACAGTTATGAAGTAGCAACGAAAATAATTTTATGGTTGGGGTTCACCACAACATCAGGAATTGTATTAAGGGGTTGCAGCATTAGGTAGGTTGAAAAACAGTGTTCTAGTATTTCTTCTCCAGGATGTCTTCCTTTTTCATTGAATGTAGCAAAGACCATAGATTTTAACGACCTAATTCACTATTTAGTAACTTTAAGTTTAAACCAAGAATTTTAGAAAGTTAAGAAAAATCACTAGTAAAGTTTAAAGAAATCAGTAATTTAATGGATCAATGCAATTAGTTTTAGGCTCTGGTGGGAAGAACCAAAATATATCTTATATTGGTAGCTTCCATATGAGGAAAGAAGTCAACCCCATTTTTGCAATCTGAACTAGTATAGGAATATTAACATCAGCAGTTTTCCTGTTTGCATTTATTCATACCCATTATAATATACAAAACAGGAACATATTACTGAATTCTGTAAGAGGAAATTGCCCCTTCTGCCTATTTATGCTAATAGGTGGGAATCTATCCAGTTCTTATATAAATATAATTTTACAACACTATTTTAAAACAAGAAAACATGAGGCAGGAAGTGGTTATTGGCAGGCTGATCAAGGAAATGCTATTAACTGATCATTGAGTCCAACACTTGCACACTCTTTTCTCCTTTTGACCCCCTCTGTCTGGTCCAGAGGCAGATATATATTTTTACCCCGAACTGATTTTATTTAAAAGATGCAAATATATCCAAATACATTCTCTCACAAATATCTCTCCTCTGAAAATCCATTTTCTGGAATGCTGAATTAGTGGGAGTAAAGTGGCCTCAGTGGAAATAGCTATTTGGCTATTTTCAGAGAGACAGAGAGGCAGAGGGACATTCAATGTGTACACGAAGAAGAGGTGTGTATATAAATCTCACTGAATCAATGGGTCAATCAATCAAATCATTTATTTCGGTCATAGACCAGCACAGGAAATAGAAATCACATTTTTATACAAACGTTTAGTACATTAAAAATATAAATATAACTACTAAAGCACAATGTGAGTGAGGGTAAAAACATACAATGTACAGATCCATTACCATATTGTAGATTCAGGGAAGATGATTACTGGACACACAGTGAACTTTTGGGACTAGTCATTCCCTGACCGATTTTGTATGCTGCTGCACAGAACTTCGCAACATTGTAGGTTGTAGCTGAATTAATATCTGCAAGAAGCATGGAGGTATAAAATTGTCCTGAATGGCCTGGGTGCTTGTATATCAGAGGTAAGATAAGCCTGGCACCGATATCCCTATAGAATGGGCACTGAAGGAGCACATGTTCTATTGTTTCTACATGACCCGAGTCACAGGGGCAGAGTCTCTCTGGGAAAGGGACCTCCCGGTAGTGGCCTTTGAGTACAGCTGATGGGAGAGTGTGGCATCGAGCCAGCGTGAAAGCCTTTCGATGAATAGAAACCTCTAAGTTTGTTAAATATGCCATAGGGGAGGCAAGATATCTGCTGTCTTCATTGATAAGGAAGGTTGGAACCAAGGCCAGATCTAGTTGGCGCTCTGACTCTGTCATACGTTGTTTAATAAGTGCTTTGGCTCGATTGTAATCCATAGCGAGTAGTAGACCTGGAGAAAGTCCCAATGAGGAGATTTTGGATGCTACCGCCTGCTTCCATGTGGATTGGAAGTCATCCTCCATCGTTAGTGGGGCAAGATCAAGGGGTGAACGGGATAGTCTGAGCCAGAAGTTGAGTATGGCCACCCACACCCTGGCCTCCACCCTCATAAAGCCCATCTCTAGTTGCAGGGTGGCATTAGAAACGCATTTATGTACCTGCAAGGCCGATCTCAGAAACTTTGACTGAACCAGCTCTAATGGGACAAAACTGGAGAAGGGTCCCAGCTGGGCGCCATACAAGAGTTGGGCTAATGACTTAGCTTCAAACAGTTTCAGCACTGCCGGTGTAAAGTGGGTCAACTCTTGTGAGAGTAGCACTTTGTTAACCAACACACTACAAAGAAAACCATTGCTCATTTTTATCTTTGGCCAATGTGGGCATTTCCCCATTTTGCTTAATTAAGAGTGTGCTATCTATTTTGTGCACATCACGGCTTTGCAAAAGATCTCTGTATTTCTCAGTTTGCTCACAGTGCATATAAATGAATTCAAGTTAAGTCCTGCCCAAGTTAAGGTCACTATTTCTTTATAAGAACCCATGTGATTTCTTAGGAACAGTTCTGCTTTTATTTACATTATTTATGCTTAACTCCTACACAATGAAAATATAAAATAGCAAGGTATACAAATATATAGAGAGGTGGTAAAGACCAGAGATTTCCAAATGATGTGTTGTGACATACTACTGTACTGTGTTAGCTGCAGTGTGTAGGTGTGTCACACAAACATAACAAGAAATGACAAAAAAAATATTGTAGTTGCGTATTATTGTACAGGCAGTCCCCGAGTTACAAACAGCCGACTTACAAAAAACAGGAAGTGAGAGAAATTTGTCACCTGGAAGGGAAATTCACTCCTGGAAGAGTTATTATCTTGGGGAAAAGGTGTTTCCATTGAACCTTTATCCTCAGTTCTTGTTTCCACAGCGAGCCAGTTTTTTTCAAAATCCAATTAATGTGAGGTGAAATCTTCTGAACTGGGGCATAGACAGCAAAACAAACACCACAGGGATGTTAACCCTTCCCTATGCTATCCAAATCTCTCTCTCTCTCTCTCTCTCTCTCAATCTCTCTGTGTGTGTGTGTGTGTGGGTGTGTATGTGTAGAGAGAGAGAGAGAGAATTACACTTAAAAATGTACCTGTTCCAACTTACAAACACATTCAACTTAAGAACAAGCCTAAAACAGAACCTATCTTGTTCATAACTTGGGGACAGCTTGTATTACAAATCTTGTATTTTTCAAAACAAAAATTAAGGGTTTTCATGAGATATGTTATGACACCATACATTTGGTTATTACTAGCTATGTATGTGTCCCTGTGTCTTATGCAATGGCACAATGGGTTACACCCTTGAGCTGCTGAACTGCTGACCTGAAGGCTGGCAGTTCGAAACCACGAGATGAGGTGAGCTCCCGTCTGTCAGCTCCTGCTCCTGCCAGGCTGATGGTTTGAAAACATGCAAATGACAGTAGATAAACAGGTACCGTTTCAGCAATTTTGCCGGCCACACAAACAGGAGGTGGCAACACAGGCTCCTCGACTTGAAAATGGAGAAAACACCTTCCCAGAGCCAGAAATGAGCACTGCCTCCAGAAGCCGAAAATGAAAGGAGAAGCCTTTACCTTTGTTTGTGTTTGTGTGTCTCATTGTATATGATTGTAAAGGAATTGAAGGTGCATGTAAATGTTGTAATCCACTCTGAGTCCCCTAGGAGAGAAGGATGGAATATAAATAAACTGTTATACCGAATGAAGATTTTCAGGACTTCAGAGCACAAAAGGCTCGATGAGCATGGCCAGTGGTAAAGTGTTATGGGAGTGGTAGTCCAATCTGTGTCTATACCAGAGCTTTCCAAACCTTTTATACTTTTTTAGACATGCATCACTTCACGACACAGTAATTCAGTTTTACTAGCAAACCAGAGGTTAAAATAATAATAATAATAATAATACACTTTCCTCGCCTTCATATAATGAAAACTTCCATATATAATGAGATATTTCTTATCCTGTATAGCCATTTAACTCTGGCTAAGAGTGGAGAATTCAGCCATGTCTTTATAAAGTACTGCCTATTTTTGCAACTATGCTGGCACATCATCACAGTACTTCAGATCTGGTAGCACACGTTGATTCAAGCTGCTCTTTTTAGTGCCTAGTGTCAGTAAAAGGACACATAAAAACCAAAGCAAAAGGAAAACTGATGAAGGCAGCCTACAAGATAGCTGCATATGGCCAAGTGCCTGAGACAGCATACAGTTAAAGATAGAAATGTCCATAGAAGGCTGTGGAAGTGCACAGTTTCCCACTTAAACATGGAAGAATTATGTATTAAAAGGCTCCTGTCACAGTAGATTACTTGAATGATTATTGGCCCAGGCAACCATTTAGAATTGCATTTGCACGAATTACTGTCCTTAAAGTAATACACAAGTGATAATACACATACCTCTGTCAAGCCATATTATCTAAGCCAACTTTGATTTTAAAAACAATTTAAAAAGTAATGATTGAATTAGATGAATGGTTTGATGTGCTTGAAAACTTTTGAATTGGATGCCGTTCCAAATAGTTTTGTTTGAGTATATTTATTTATTTACTTACTTACAACATTTATATGCCGCCTTCTCACCCCGAAGGGGACTCAGAGCAGCTTACAAGTAAAATGTAAATACAATATATTATATTACTACCATAGCACAATATTAATTTTATATATTATATCATTAGTAATATTACATTTAATATAAAATATATAATTATATTAGCATATTATTATTATTAGTAGTAGTAGTAGTAGTAGTAGTAGTATATTGTATATGAGTTCTATTTTGTATAAAAGTAAGATATAAATCAAATAAAAATGGCACGTGGGAATTTCCTTTCTAGAAAGAGAAAACAAAAGCAAAATAAATATTAGGGCAGAATGGGCTTAGAGTCTTCCAGTCCTCTGTGCAGTTATTGTATGGGAAAATTATGCTGAGTGTCCATTCTGTGCTCTATTCGAGGATGAATCCATTGTAAGAAATTCTGGGATTTGTAGTTTGGTGAGTCACGAACACTGTTTGGTAGAGAAGATTAACTATTTTATAAAACGATCATGATTTCACAGTACTGAGTTGTGACAGTTAAAGTGGTGTCAAACTGTGTGTTGTCAAAGGCATTCACAACTGTAATCATTGCGCTGCTATCCAGCCTGTATGGCCATGTTTCAGAAGCATTCTCTCCTGACATTTAGCCCACATCTGTGGCCGGCATCCTCAGAAGTTCTGCTGCATTAATTCTGCAGCATAGATGCAACCTGAGTAACACCGTCGTGCAAAATGTTGTTTGATTTTGCTACCTTATGCTATACATAATTTTAAATGCTTGAAATAAAATTATTACTTTATTAAATGTGTGTCCCATCTTTCCACAACAAGTGGATCTCATGACAGTGCTCACAATAAGACACAACATTATGATCGGCTCATAAAATTAAAACACTGAAAGGTCTCGACACAGTTTAGGTACATCCTGAGTGGATTATTGTAATCTGCTCAATGTGGGGCTGCCCTTGAGGAATGTTTGAAAACTGCAGCGGGACGAAAGAGCTGCAAGAAAAGTGCTACAGGTAAGCAACCCACCAAGGATACTTATTTATAAGGAGCACACAATTCCTTTTGTTACAGCAGCTTCATTGCTTACTAGCATGTTTAGGCTCACAACTCAAAGTGTAATTTATTAACTTCAAAACCCTATGTGTCAGATAGTATGTAACTATCTCAGGGTCAACCTAAGTCTGAAATGACTTGAAAGCACATAACAACAACAACAAAAATCCTATCTCATCAGCCAAAAGCAGGCCCACACTTCCTATTTAAATACTAATAATTTTATATTTGTTAAAATTGTTCTTCATTTTAATTATTTTATTGTTTTTAAGTGTTTTTTTCCACTACAAATAAAATATGTGCAGTGTGCATAGGAATTCATTCATGTTTTCTTCAAATTATAATCCGGCCCTCCGACAGTTTGAGGGACTGTGACTTGGCCCTCTGTTTAAAAAGTTTGAGGACCCCTGGCTTATATCATTAAATTACAAGCACTAGTTTACCAAAGTTGTAGTAGAAGATCTTGGTTTCCAGGGCCTTGAGAAAATGAGTACCGAAATTAACAATTTCAAAATAGACTGGGAAGAGTGAGTTTCAGACCATGAAATCTTGATGGAACGCGACTATTGATTTTCTAGACCAGCCATCCGTAAATGGCTTTTGTTCTAGCAATTACTGCTCGAACACTCATACATTTGACGCCAAAGAAATGTAAAATTATTCAAAATCCTTCCTCCAGTAACTATTCCAGTAAATGACTGAGGCCCCATCTACACCGCCCTTACAAAATCCAGACTATCTGCTTTGAACTCAATTATATGACAATGCAGACTCATATAGAATCATAGACTTGGAAGAGACCTCATGGGCCATCCAGTCCAACCCCTTGCCAAGAAGCAGGAAAATTGCATTCAAAGCACCCCTGACAGATGGCCATGCACCCTCTCTTTAACAGCTCCCAAAGAAGGAACCTCCACCACACTCTGGGGCAGAGAGTTCCACTGCTGAACAGCTCTCACAGTCAGGAAGTTCTTCCTAATGTTCAGATGGAATCTCCTTTCTTGTAGTCCAAAACAGGTATCCATATATAATGCAGTTCAAAACAGATAATATGGATTGTCTCCTTTGATAATCTGGATTAAAAGCAGTGTAGAAGAGGCCAGAATCTCCAGGCTGCTCCAGATTTACACATGTGTACATGTTTTGAGAAGGTCACAAGGCAAAATCCTGTTATCAACCTGTAGGTCCCCAGGTGTTTGGGTCTACAATTCCCAGAAATCGCAGCCAGTTTAGCAGCTGTTAGAATTTCTGGGAGTTGAAGGACAAAATATCTGGGGACCCACAGGTTGAAAAACACTGTCCTAGAGGAATATATGTGAGGAATGAAAAGGCATGGATCAAGTAATGACATCTAGAAAAATACAGGAGAATCAATAGGCACTGGAAGAGTAAACAAGTATTTTAGAAAAATGGAACACACACACATATGGACAAGAAAGCAAAATTCAACAGATAGCATTTATTATTTCAAGGAACAGACAACATCTTAACCAAATGAGATGCAAAGTTGGGAAATTAAATGTTTGGTAGCAGCATAGGAAGCTGCGAGAATCTTACATTCTTTGTGCGGCTGATTAATTATGTCAAAAGCTTCAATGAGAAGAGGAAAGGTATAAGACAGATGCTCTGTAGCATGTGCTGGAAAAACACACACCTTTTTCTGAATCTGTTATGTTTCTTCATATCTAACTACCTTCTACCTGTTTCACATGACTGCCTTAGAAACACCAACCTTGTTCGCTGAAAATGGAACTGTCAGTTACAAATACATAATAAGACTTCTGTATACAGGAGCTGTAGGGAAGGCAGATGAAACCACTCTTAGGAGGCTTAAGACCTGGGTTAAGAATGGAGATATTCAGGATCGACCAGTATTACATCAGCATGCAAACTAGTCTTCTAGTTATGACTGTAAATAATCAAGTGAACAAAAATAACATATTTTGAATATGCTGAAAAATAGAGCTTGATGCTGATTTTATCAAACTAGCTACACAGTTCTTTTTGCATATATAACAGGGAGAGAGAGGACATTGGATCTAGCTATCTGTCTATCATCCCTCTCTCTCTTTCTCTCTCTTCTACTTTACTCCTAACACAATATTGGCTATGATGATCTCACCTACACTGCCATATAACCCAGTTTCAAAATATAGATTAAGTGCATTGAACTGTATTATATAGAATCATAGAGTTGGAAGAGTTCTCGTGGGCCATCCGCTCCAACCCACTGCCAAGAAGTAGGAAAATCGCATTCAAAGCACCCCCAACAGATGGCCATCCAACCTCTGCTTAAAAGTTTCCAAATAAGGAGCCTCCACCACACTCCGGGACAGAGAGTTCCACTGCTGAACAGCTCTCACAGTCAGGAAGTTCTTCCTAATGTTCAGGTGGAATCACCTTTCCTTTAGTTTGAAGCCATTGTTCTGCGTCCTAGTCTCCAGGGCAGCAGAAAACAATCTTGCTTCCGCCTCCCGATGACTTCCCCCACATATTTATACATGGCAATCATGTCTCCTCTCAAGCTAAACATGCCCAGCTCTTTAAGCCGCTCCTCATAGGGCTTGTTCTCCAGACCCTTGGTCATTTTAGTCATCCTCCTATGGACAGATTCCAGATTATCAACATCTCCCTTCACTTGTGGTGCCCAGAATTGGACACAATATTCTAGGTGTGGTCTAACCAAGGCAAAATAGAGGGGTAGCATGATTTCCCTGGATCAAGACATTATATGCAGGCCAAAATCCCATTGGCTTTTTTAGCTGCCGTATCATATTGTTGGCTCATGTTTAACTTGTTCCCTATGAGGACTCCAATATCTTTTTCACATGTACTGCTGTCCAGTCAGGTGTCCCCCATTCTGTATCTTTATATTTCATTTTTCTGCCTAAGTAGAGTATCTTGCATTTGTCCCTGTTGAACTTCATTTTGTTAGTTTTGGCCCATCTCTCTAATCTGTTAAGATCATTTTGAAGTCTGCTCCTGTCTTCTGTATTAGCTATTCCTTCAATGTCATTCAATCTGCATTGCATGAATCTACACTGACCATTATAAGGCAGTTTGAACTGGATTATATAGCAGTTTAATCTATTACATAGCAGTTTAATTCTTAGAACAACCAAGAGTTCTGTTGTACCTTAGAATCTAACAAATATCTTACAGGCTGTATGACCTATACAACCCCAACAAGGCAAGAAAAATGATCACATCACGAAGGTACTGATATTTTAAAGTGCCATAAAACCTCTGAGAATGCCTGCCATAGATGCGCCGAAATGTCAGGAAAGAATGCTTCTGGAACAAGGCCATACAGCCTGGAAAACTCACAGCAACCCAGTGATTCCGGCCATGAAAGCCTTCGACAATACAATGCCATAAAATAATTCATTAGGATTTTTTTCCCTGAAAATACTAAAATGGTCTGTGCCTGTGGAAACTATTTATGCCAAGATTGCTTGCTTGATTATTTCAGTTTCATGATCTTATCTTAGGAATTTAATGTAATATTATTTCGTTGTTGGAATAGTGATCACAGTGCTTTGATAAATTAGGCAACATGTGGAGCTCCATGCTGGCTTTGGAAAGCACAAGGTTTTAGGCATTTAATAGAAAATTCAGGTCACTGAGATCTTTCCACAAAAAAGGGGGGAAAGGTATTTTATTGCATGCATTCATTCATTTATTCATTTAATATCCTGCCTTTTTCCCACCAAAAAGTTTCATTCGAACAACCTGTCAACCATCAAGTCCCTGTGTAAATAAAACAGGATTGGTTTGTTGTTTTTTTTTTTTTTTTACTGAAATGGCATTGTGCTTCTTACAACATTATACTGAATGAAGATTTATAACATCTTCTCCAGTACAACTTTTAACAATGTCAGCTCATTGGCTTACAAAACAATCTTCATCATCATATTACACTTGCCTTCCCTTCACGGGTGCTCACTTCTGGCTAAAGTATCTTTCGTCTCCCACAAGCCAGATGTCTTCTGGTCTTGTGAGAATAACAGTACAATAGAAATTAAAAAAAAAAAAACCTTGGAAATTGGGGTCTAATGGATACACTTTCCTTCTTCCCTCACTTCCCCCCTTCCTTCCTTTTTGTCTTTCCTTCCTCCTAGCTCTCCTCCCTCTCTCCAATCAAAATGCCACAAATGAATGTGCCAGCTTTTGAGTTTTCTAAAGTCCTTCACCACAACAGGCAGCATGCAAAGCAGAAACTTTCCCTAGGCTTGCTTTTTGTGCCACTGAGGGTGCACTTTCAGTGTAGCCCTCGTCCAATTTCACCCCACTTTAACTGCCATTGCTCAATGGTATGAAATCACATGAGTTGTAGTTTGATGAGGAAGACACTGTAAAACAACAACTCCAATTATTCCATAGCACTGCACCATGGCAGTTAAAGTGATGTCAAGTTGCATTAATGTTACAGTGTAGATCAGGTATGGGGAAACTCAGGCCCGAGGGTCAGATGAGACCCTTGGTCTCTTTTCTCGGGCTCTCCTCTCTCACACTATCATATCCTTCCTTCCTTCTCTCTTTCCTTTCTCCTTTCCTTTCTTCCTTATCTCCCTCTTTCTCTCTCCTTCCCTCCCTCTCTCCCTGCCTCCTTCCCTTCCACACTTTCATCCTTCCCTCTTTCCTTCCTCCTTCCCCTCTCTTTCTTCTTCCTTCTTTCCTCCCTCCCTCCCTCCATTCCTTTTTGTCTTTTCTTCCTTCTAGCTTTCCTCCCTCTCTCCAATTTCTTCCACCCTTTCTTCCATCCTTCTCTTCCTCTCTCCCTTTTTGCCTTTCCTTCCTCCTAGCTTTCCTCCCTCCTTCCCCTCTCTTTCTTCTTTCTCCTTCCTTCCTTCCTTCCTTCCTTCCTTCCTTCCTTTTTGTCTTTCCTTTCTTCTAGCTTTCCTCCCTCTCTCCAATTTCTTCCACCCTTTCTTCCTTTCTTCTCTTCCCTTTATTATTTTACTCTATTACTATTGGGATTATATACATTATTTTACTCTATTTATTATTATTATTACCTTTTTAATTAACTTACTATTATTACATTTATTATTTTATGTTATTATTACTAGTATGATTGCATTTCCATTATTTTACTCTTTTATTATTTTTATTACATTAATTATTTTACTCTATTATTATTGGGAGGATATGTAAGCACATTTACATTGAAGAAGGTTAGAATAATGGTTTAATCAGAGTTGGACTGTCTTATCTTAAATTACAGTTTTATGTAAATATTCAAAAAACATTTAACCTACTGATGCCTCAATTAATGTAATTTTATTTGTATCCATTTTTTATTTTGAAATATATCAGGAGCTGCTGCATTTCCCACCGTGGCATAGAATTGGGAAGCCCTAGCCCTTGAGCACTCTAGTTGGAGGTCAGCTGTGACCAGCAGTGCTGCGGAATTCAACGAGACACGAATGGAAGGCAAAGGAAGAAACGTGCCAAGAGGAAGGCATGTCAATCCAAACCTGACCGGGACCTCCTGCTGTATGGAAACCAATGACCTTATTTGGGAGAACATGCGGATCAAGAATAGGGCTCCATAGCCACTTACAGACCTTTGCCTAGACACCACATCTGGAATACTATCATTCTCGGGCTACGAGGAATCGCCTAAGTAAGTCCCACCGTTGGCTTATACTGGGGTCAATACGTTATTTTGTGGTAAAATTAGGTGCCTCCGTTTATATTCGGGTTGACTATACCATTGAAAACAATCCCTGAAATCTGTTAAATCCAGCTTTCTACATTTTCTGAAAAAATTACTCCCTTCTCTCTCCCCACCTCAGAACAAACCAGATGCTTAATCTGAACACCCTGAGAAGTTTTAAACATGCATTTACACCATTTCCAGATTCATTTCTGTAGCAAGGAAATGACCTTGCAAGTAATTCCGATTTCTCAAAATATGTCATAGAAAATGCATCTGACGTTACTGTTTCCAAGAGAAGGACCTGCAATATATTGCCAAATCACACTACTGCCAAGCTGTATCTATCTACCCTTTTCTCTCTCCAGGGATAATGCTTGCTATGCCTTTCTTCATGCCGTGGATGATTTGCAGAAGCAACACAGTAAGCAATTCTTTAAAGAATGAGTAAACAGAACTTATTATTCCTCCCTCACTCATTCTTGTCATTTTTTTAAACAAAGTATCCTCCTGCCAGTCTTAGACAAAGTTTGAAAACTATTCTATTATTTATTTACAGACACTAATCCTTTGACTCTAAGGAACTTCCAGTTCCCACTGGTTTGAAATTGCAAGTCTAAATATTCCAGACTAAGCGAGACCTTTACGAAATTAAGTTTGCATTTTTCTTCCCCAAACATTTCAGGTTGAAAATGTAAGAATGGAATCGATCACTGTGGAGATTCTTATTCTCGGCATCACTCTTGTATAAGCAGTGTCATTACTCGAAGAGCATTTTGAAAAGCAGTCTTTCAATGGGATTCTCAGCATGAAAACATGCATAATTTGTGGCAAATACTTCACCTTAATGAGAATACAGCTACCAAAAAAACCCAAAAACAATTAAACATTAGCATTTCTCAACAACAGATCCAGAAAACTCAGCAGCTCTTATTTTATAAAATCACATGAGCATGGGCAAACTTCGGCCCTCCAGGTGTTTGGGAGAGTTGAAGTCCAAAACACTTGAAGGGCTGAAGTTTGCCCATGCCTGATCAATACCATACACTTCTTACCATCAACAGAGCAAGAAAACTGAGTTATAAAATATCTTGTCCGCAAACATTGTAATAGCTCCCATTCTAAAATGACAATCCTACTGGAATGCATGGCTTACAACACTATTGTCCCAGTGGTGATCAGCATACTGGGTATAGTGCCTAAAGACCTTGGCCTGAACTTCAAAACAATCGGGTCTGTCAAAATTACCATCTGTCCACTGAAAAGGCCATCCTACTTGGATCTGTACGCATTATTTGCTGATACATCACACAGTCCTAGACACCTGGGTAGTGTCCGATGTGTGATTGAATACAAAAGACAGCATAGTGATCTTTTTTGTTGTGTACTACTCTTGTTGTGTTTATAATGATGATGATGATGTCACAAGTACCACCTACCAGTAGTTATGAACTGGTGTTATCACAAACCTGCAAAGGTAGTGGTTAATGAACATGCAAAAATACTGTGGGACTTTCGAATCCAGACTGACTAAGTTTTGGAACACAATGCCAAGGCTCTGGCATAAACCAGTATAGGTTACGACATAGCTAAAAACCATTAATCATTATATATAAACAGTTTGGGCCCCGCCTATCTCCGCGATTGCATCTCCTTCTATGAACCAGCACAAGCTCTAAGATCTTCCGGGGAGGCCCTCCAATCAGTCCCACTGCCGTCTAAAGTGCAATTGCTGGGGACGAGAGAGAGGGCCTTCTCAGTGGTGGCCCCCCGTCTCTGGAATTCTCTTCCAAGGGAAATAAGACAGGCCCCATCCCTCCCCTCCTTTAGTAAGAGCTTGAAGACCTGGTGGTTTCAACAAGCCTTTGAAAATGACCAGTTCTAACTCAGCCCTACAAATTGTCCAATGCGGCCTTATTCTTCCTACCAATTACCCAGATCATTTCCTCTAATTGGCCCCAGAATGAACAGCCACAGACCCGTACCTAATATTATTGTTGCCTGCCATAGCATCGCACTTAATTCCCGGGCCCCCTATAATTTTGGGGCTTGCACAAATCTTGGGCTGGCCTTTTAAATTTTTTAATTGCCTTGAACAGGCAGGATTACTTTTAATATATGTGTGTTATGGCGACAATTTTTATACTTCTATTTTGTTTTGTTAATTTTATGGTTATGTTGTTTTTACTTTGTATGTTTTGTGATGTTACCTGGGAACTGCTCCCCTCAGGGAGATGGAGTAGTATATAAATAAATTATTATTATTATTATTATTATTATTATTATTATTATTATTATTTAAACCACACATATCACAAAATGAAGATTAAAATATAGTGAGTTTAAAATGTGTGATTAAAATTGGCTGGGTAGGCCTGCATTAGGTCTTCAAATGTGTTTTAAATTCCGACAGTTCATTTAGCTGTTGGATCTCTTCTGCCAGGACGCTCCACAGTCTTTGAACGGCCGATGAAAAGGTCCTCTGGCTGACAGTCGCCAATCTAGTTTTTACTTTCCTCTATGTTCATCTTTATTCTGCTTGCCTAAGGACAATACATTAAGTGTAAATTCCTGAAGCTATATTTGAAGGAAAAAAACAGACATGTAATGATGTGGCGACTCTGAAAAACGTAGTATTATTGGCAAGGACGGTTTATTTATTCTGACTCCAGTTTTGGGTCCCACAATTTCAGAGAGATATTGACAAGCTGGAACATGTCCAGAGGAGAGTGGCTAAAATGATCAAAGGTCTGGAGACCCTACGAAGAGTGGCTTAAAAAGGGAAGGTTGAGACATGATCACCGTGTTTCAATATCTGAAAGGATGTCATAAGGAAGAGTGAACAGGCTTGTTTTCTGCAATGGATTCAGATTACAAGAAAGGAGATTCCACCTGAACATTAGGAAGAACTTCCTGACTGTAAGAGCTGTTGAACAATTGAACTCTCTGCCCTGGAGTGTAGTGGAGAATCCTTCTTTGGAGGCTTTTAAACAGAAGCTGGGGCGCTTCCAAATGCCACCTCAGGGAAAAGCAAGATTCCCTGCTTTGTTCCAAACGAATTAGACACCTCCTTAGGTAAAATCTGGACCATACCAGGTGTAGCCCCTGTGTGTATTGGGACCAGGGACCACATCAGGCAGTTCCCTGGCCCAATCCAAACCGCCATCTCAGTTTTTGGGCCCCATGAACCTGGAAGACAGAGGGCACCCATCCTCCAAACTCCAAAACAAGCTTAATTTTTATGAAAAAACTTATTGGGTCGCCATTATGGTGATCCTTCCATCCTTTTGGTGTGTAGAACTCTTGTGTGCTTGAGCAAGTGTCAATGTTGGCCAGCTTAATTAGCATTTAATGGCCTTGTAGCTTCAAAGCCTGACTGCTTCCTGCCTGGGGGAATCCTTTGTTGGACAAGACAAGAGTTCTTTCTCCCACCCTGGACATTGCACAGATACATAAATCCCACCTGCCTAGTTTCCAACAAACCTCACAACCTCTGAGGATGCCTGCCATAGATGTGGGTGAAACATCAGGAAATAATGCTTCTGGAACATGGCCATACAGCCCGGAAAACTCACAACAACCTAGTGCAGGGGTCCTCAAACTAAGGCCGGGGGGCCAGATACGGTCCTCCAAGGTCATTTACCCGGCTCTCACTCAGGGTCAACTTAAGTCTGAAATGACTTGAAAGCACACAACAACAACAACAACAACAACAACAACAACAATCCTATCTCATCAGCCAAAAGCAGGCCCACACTTCCCACTGAAATACGAATAAGTTTATATTTGTTAAACTAGTTCTTCATTTTTAATTTTGTATTGTTTTTAAGTGTTTCTTGCACTACAAATAAGATATGTGCAGTGTTCATGTTTTTTTTTCCAAATTATAATCCGGCCCTCCATCAGTTTGAGGGACTGTGACCTGGCCCTCTGTTTAAAATGTTTGAGGAACCCTGGGCTAGTGATTCTGGCCATGAAAGCCTTCAACAACACAATTTTTAAAATACTGTTTCAATTGTATTTAATTCTGTTTAATGTTTGCATATTTGTATATTTTAAATTGTATGCTAATGCTTTTAAGTCTCCTTCGGAGAGATAAAGCTGGGTAATAATAATAATAATAATAATAATAATAATAATAATAATAATAATTTGCAGCTCCCAGATTCCCGGACATTGGCCAATTCTAATTCTATTTTAATGTTTGCATATTTATACATTTTAAATTGTATGCTAATACTTTTATGTTAAACTGCTTTAAGTCTCCTTCAGAGAGATAAAGCTGGATAATAATAATAATAATAATAATAATAATAATAATAATTGCAGCTCCCAGGTTCCTGGACATTGGAAAATTCTGGCTGTGATTTCTGGGAGCTGAAGTCTCACAAGGTCTGGGAATCCAAGATTGGGAATCACTGAGGTAAAGTGCAGGAAATGGTGAAATGGAGGAAATTGATGCTATCTTGGCTTGCTTTTAATCTTGAGGATTATTATTGGCTTTAGTCCAACCATCATTCTTAAGGAAATCCCTAGATGACTCATAAGTGCTTTTACAGCTGCCTTCTCTGCCTTGCTTGATGTTGTAAAAGCAACTATATGAATGATAATTCAGTTTACTGCAGGTGCTTTATAAGTGATTATAGGGCTACTTTTCCTTCTTTCTGAAGGACATTTTCCATTTCCAGGATTTAAAATAAAGAGCATAATCAGGCATATTGTTCCTTTTATCTCAAGTTATTTTATCAGGGCTTTCATATCCTTGGCCCAAAACTTTGATTCATGTACAAATTAAGCTGCGGTTCCAAGACTGAGAGGCAGTTTTATATGAGGCAAAGAGCAGGTTACAACTGACAATAATAATGGTGTCAACCTTTTTAAAAATCTGTCAGGTTGAGTTTGCTGTGTATTTGCTCTCTGACTCTCTCTTTTGCTTATGAATGCTAGACACTGACATGAATTTAATTTGTCTTGTTAATGGTACAATGGGTTTTTTAAAAATAGTTTTTATATCTTGATTTTTTTCTCCAATTTAATGTTTAGAGTCACTAGGCCAAAAAAGATTAAATATTAATTGGTTTCAATGAGATAACTTACAATAAAGACGATACCCCTCAAAGCCGTAACCCATTGCTATCTATATTGTTATCTATATGGAGCTACACCTCAGTGACAGAGCACATGCTTTCACTGCAGAAGGTCTCAAGTTTAATACATGACATCTCCAGAAACAGGCAGCTAGGAAGCCCTGGAGACCTGCTGCCAATCACAGCAAAAGCAACACAAAGCCAGATAAACAAATGATCTGACTTTGCATCAGGCAGCTTCCAATACGACTTCTCGAGTCAATTGAACCTTTTGTCCTCTTTCAGTGTATACAGGCATTTTGAAAAGCATGAAGGTATGACCTTGGTTAACAAAGTAGGTGTCATTCCTTGACATCATTTCTTTAACAGAAAATTTGGAGCCAGAGGCAAGAAAGACATGGAAAGAGAAAAGATATTAGTGTTTGCATATTTGTATATTTTTAATTGTATGCTAATGCTTTTATGTTAAAAGCATTAGCATACCATTGTATGCTAATCAAGGTAGTCAGTTGAAACATTCACACCTAGCTCCAGCAGACAAGAGTCCTTTGTCTCACCCTGGATATTCCATAGATATATAAACCCACTTTCCTAGTTCCAACAGACCTCACTACCTCTGAGGATGCTTGCCATAGATGCAGGCGAAACGTCAGGAGAGAATGCCTCTAGACCATGGCCATACAGCCCGAAAAAACCTATAACAACCCAGTGACTTCGACAATACAGAAAAAGGATAGTTTTCTATGACATAAAAAAGAGTCAGCTAACAATGTCCTGTAAACCTTTAATGCAATAACAACAATATGCATATGTGAAATGAAACAAACAGATCTGGTACACTGTAAATAACTAAGCAAAACCATTTTGAACCCTCTAGAGCAGGGGTCCTCAAACTATGACCCAGGGGCCGAATATGGCCCTCCAAGGTCATTTACCCAGCCCTCGCTCAGGGTCAACCTAAGTCTGAAATGACTTGAAAGCACACAACAACAATCCTATCTCACCATCCAAAAGCAGGCCCACACTTCCCAATGAAATACTAATAAGTTTATATTTGTTAAAATTGTTCTTCATTTTAATTATTGTATTGTTTTTAAGTGTCTTTTCCACTACAAATAAGTTAAAGTGCATTGTGCATAGGAATTCATTCTTTTTTTTTTCCAAATAATAATCCGGCCCTCCAACAGTTTGAGGGACTATGACCTGGCCCTCTGTTTACAAAGTTTGAGGACCCCTGCTCTAGAGCACTGCTTCTTAAACTGTGGGTTCTGATCCGAAATGAGGTCCCCTTAACTCAATGCTAGGGGTCACAAAAATTGGCAACAGTGAAAGGTTTCTGAATGCCACCCATATACACAAATCTCTTAGCAGTGACATTCAGTATTTACATTGGACTCTGCAGAAAATGCTTTAGCTGTACTTCACAAAAAGGAAAATCCACCTATTTAGTAAGTCTTGCAAATTCTGATTTGTTATGAGTAAATGTTTGATTTTATATACTTATACACAAGGAGGAGGGGGCACAGTGGCATAGCAGGTTAAACCGCTAAGCTGCAGAACTTGCTGACTGGAAGGTCAGTGGTTTGAATCTGTTGGACGGGGTGTGCTCCCAAAGATTATAACTAAGCTGTTCGAAAACATGCAATTGTGAGTAGATCAATAGGTACCAATTCAGCGGGAAGGTAACGATGCTCCATGCAGTCATGTTGGCCCTACGACCTAGAAGGCGTCTATGGACAATGCCAGCTCTTTGGCTTAAAAATGGAGAGCAGCAGCACCCCCTAGAGTCAGACACGACTAGACTTAATGTCAAGGGGAAACCTTTACCTTTTATAAAAATTTCTTGGGGGGGGGGGGAGAGGTTGTGAGTGAAAAATTTTTAAGAAGTCCTGTACCATTTGTAGGACTCTTCCAAAAAACATCCAGAGGTGACTTTTTAATTCACCAGCCTCCATTTTCTTTTTATTTCCTTTTAGCCAAACTTATAGTGTGGTCTTTAACATGCTAGTGTAGCTAGTGAGGCAGACTTTCCCTTTTTTCTGCCTTTTTATCTGCACATACTCAGTACAGGATTTTGAAGGCGGCAGTTTCCCTTGTTTGTTGTAAATAGGAACAAACCACAGTAGGATAACATAAAACATCCTTTCCCCACCTCAAGCTTTATTGCCTTGTTTACCATCGGCATGCTGCTGCAACCTAACACAAAAGCCCTTGGCAGCCCTCTTTTACAATTATCCCAAAGCAAATAATGCCAATAACCTTCTAGATAGACAACACAGAAGAAAAATGGACAAGAGGAAAGAGGAAAAGGAGGAGGCTTGCCAAGTAAAAAATACTTTGCAAAAAAGTAGCATCACTATCAGAGTTTATCTACCATTGGATTCACCTTAAAGTTGGCACTAGCAGTATCCATAATGCATGGCAACTTCCAGGTATAGACACAGCCTTTATTAAATCAGGTATGTTGAACTTTTAACAGTACCTTTGGTCATGAAGGAAAATGAGAGAAAGTATAATGCTATGCCTGGAGCTATGGCGTGACCTTTGTGATATCCTCAGTTTTTTCAAAAAAAAAAATCAACTCCAAATATGCAATAAATATTATAACTATTAATGGCAAGTATCTTGCAATGATAGTTTGATGTCCAAGAAGGATAGATTTCTCTCACACACAAATCTTATAAATTTAAGACCAAAGAACATATGCATAGCAATTGTTAGCATCTAATACAGGATGAACACATCATAAATATTAATGAATCCAAATGACAGGAAAACACAAACTGAGTTCTAAAGAGCCCCTTTCCCAAGGGGAGAAAACAGCAACTAATGCAGATGAGTGGATAAATGCTAAATGTTACAGGATCTTAGGGTGTTGGGATAATTAGAAGCCCTCCTAGGGAAAAAGGCTAAACATGCAAACTAAAAAAAAAGCCAAACAAATGTTCAAAAGAAGAGTCCTACCTCTGCTAACTTACCGTATTTTCCAGCATATAAGACAACTGGGCTTATAAGATGACCCCCAACTTTCCAGTTAAAAAAGAGTTTGGGATATACTCGCCGTATAAGACTACCCCTCTTCCAACGCACACCAAATAAACATTTTTAAAGCATCAGATTTTATTTCAATATGGTAATTTTCCTGTTATTGTACCTCCTTCTCTGCCTCTCAGATCTCACACATGCACACCTGCCTCTCAGATCTCACACATGCAGTCTTCAGGAGTGAGATCTGAGAGGCAGAGGAGGAGGTACGGTAATAGGATACAAGGGCCGGCCAGACAGGAAAAAGAGGTGTGTTTTTCTGGGCCCAGAGCCACTCTTTTTTCCATACCCCGGGAACCCCGGATGCCTGCAGCTTGCTCTGCCCTTCACTTACACCTTCCCAGTGAGGCGCCCCTTCACCTCACCATTGGGACCGCATTAAGTCCACAAATCCTGATTAATAGATTTTCTTCTACCGTACTTCTACAGCGTCACCCTTAATGCTTTCATACAGTCGCTACACATGGCAGGAACGCAGCTACTGCCATTTTTGAGCTCCCCCCACCATAAGCAGCAACCACAGATTCTCCAATCCGGATTGGAAGTTTCAGCACCTGCTCTATAAGATGACTCCCGGTGTATATGACTGCTCCCACGTATAAGACAACTCCCACGTATAAGACGACCCCTGACTTTTGCGAATATTTTCTTGGGTTAAAAAGTAGTCTTATATGCCAGAAAATACGGTAGTTTGGTTTGAAATGAAGCAAGCCTGTACCCATCCCAACATAAAATCAAAATACAACTCTGTGAGTTTACATGCCTGCAAGATTTATCTCTGGACCTGAATAAAACCTGTGTCTTTGGCACCCCTAATGCACATGCATGGCTTTTATAATTTGTGTTTTGTGTCTTCAAGTTGTTTCTGGCTAATGGAAACCCAAAGAGGGAACTTATAATGGTTTTTTCTGCAGCTGAAAGTGTGTGATGTGCTCAAAATCATCCAGGCACACATACACACAATTGCTTTTTATTATTTGATATTTTTTAACTTGTGAACTGCCTTGGAAAACCTGATTCCTTGAAAGGCCATATAGTAATGTTTAAAGTAAAATGATGTATCATTGTGCAGCAGAAAATAATTCAAGGGCAGGCATTTATTGGTCTTGCCTCCAGGGCAAGGCAAATATTGAGGCCACCTTGGACAGATGATCACTCAGAGAGCAAAGGTTCATGGTTCATTGTATGTGATACCTGCAATCCACAGGAGCTGTAAAGATGCCTGGACTATAAATTGTAGGATTAACAAGCTATATTCCTCAACATTTAAGAGCTTTCCTTGAACAGAAATCTAAGTAACATTGCTTTATACAGTGCGATAGAAAAATGATTCAGATTAGCTACAGCTTCTCTCTATCCCGCCCCAAGAGTTGCATGAAATATTACCCTCTCTTAAGAGCTTGCCCTACTTTTAAGGGCCTGCGGGCATATTCCATAATTTGAAAAACTGTCTTGAGCATCATCACTCTGGTTGTTGGAGGTGTGGAGGAGATGAAGAACCATAAAATGGTCATATGGGCATGTGTTCTACTTTACAATGGCAGCCCTCATTTTGAAGAGCTTTCAGAGGACCATCTTGTACTTGAATCACTCCTCTGCTACAGGGATTGAAAAACTATCTCTCCAGGAATACAACCCTCACAATTGCTTGCTGCATGTCACGGTGGCTGACGCTTGGGCTCTTTCAAGAGTTGTACAGTTCAAATTCAGTTTAAAGTTAAAGGACATAAGAAGAGGCCCTGGAGCTTCCCACCAGCAGAAGGCACTTGCATATCCAGCTGAGCAGGAACAAACAAGACTGGCCACTGTCTTTCCAACTGTAGTGAAAAATATATAAAGTTTCAAGTTTCCATTTATATTACAGGGAAATGCAGCACTGGCCTGTATAGATAGCAGACTGCTTCACTTTGGAGGTGGTCTGCTATCCACCTCAATCTAAAGTACAGGGTCACTGAAATGATGAAGCATTCACCAACTTTGCTTAATGCAGGGTTTAAATGCCTCAACTGTGGTAAGAATTAGGAGCCCGTGGACATCATCTAGACATCCAGATTCGGCTTGTGATCCACTTCAGGGACACTTAGGCGATCCCTCATAGTCCAAGGATGATGGTCCTCCAAGTTTGGTGTCGATGTTGAATTTGGTGGAGAATTGGCTGCCAAGGTAGCGGAAATGGTCCACATTTTCTAATGTTACACCATTAAGCTGTATTTCTGGCATTGGAGAGGAGTTGGCTGGTGACTGCTGGAACAACACTTTGGTTTTCTCGATGTTTAATGACAGGCCGAGCTTCTCGTATGTTTCTGCAAAGGTGTTTAAAGTGGCTTGCAGGTCTTCTTCTGAATGCACACAGACAACGTTGTCATCAGCATATTGGAGTTCTATAACAGATGTTGTTGTAACCTTGGTTTTGGCTTTCAGTCTGCTGAGGTTAAACAGCTTGCCATCTGTCCAATAGATTATTTCCACTCCGCTGGGAAGCTTCCCATCCACTTCAGGGTATAGGGCTAGTGTAGGCATGTCCATAGTATGGACCTCTACACTGCCCTATATTCCAGGATCTGATCTCAGCTTATCTGCTTGAAACTGGATTATATGAGTCTCCACTGCCAGATAATCTGGGATAAGAAGATAATCTGGGATCAGATCCTGTGCTATAGAGGCAGTGTGGAAGGGGCCTTAGTCATGTAAGGCTATAATTTCTGCCTGGAAGAGAATTGGCAGCTAGTGGAGCTTTTTCAGCAAGAGGGTTGGTTATATGCTCCCTATAACTTCCTCCAGTTACTTTTAATATTTGCTTGTGTCGTTCAACTCCCACTTACAGTAGGTATTTTGAAATTACACATTTGGAAGTATTTTAATTTGCAGTCATTACATATACAGATGATCAAGTCATTACAATATCAGATTCTTTTAAGAATAAAATATTAGTGAAAAGGTTTAGATGGGGGTGGGGGTGGAATCTTTATGGGAAATCTGTTGTCAGTAGTAAGATTTGAAAGATATGGCTATCCCAGGAAGCTTGTTATACATGGAGTAACAGAGCTTGCAAGAGGATGGGTTTCCTTGGCAACAGAAGCACGACACAAGCAAAGATTTTACAGAGATATAAGGGAGTCTTTACTGCTAATAGAAGGGAGCATGCAGCTTTGCCTACCTTGAGCATTAAACAGCCTTTGAAACAGGCTTCTTTTAACTTCAGTATTGGAGTATAATTATAAATATGAGATACTGGCTGAATCATACACATTTTTGCTAAATATCTTGCATCTTATGGTTAGATACAAGAAAGCAATGTTAATCAGGATGGCAGTACTGATTGGATATTCCAATTAAGCCAAGTATGATGTCACCAATTTGTTATTATGTGTGTGTTAAAACTTATGAGTGTTTATAATCTTGGAAATTGCAAACTACTTAAAAACAAGAAAAATATACCTGCAATAAATAGCATTTTCATTAGCAACTAGTACCTGTGCAGAGCATGAAAGTAGCCACAAGTATGAGACCTTTTACCTATCTTCAGATTGATAGAAAAGGAGATTACCGGATCTTCTCAGGTATTATTCTATGATCTCTCCTCCCGTGGATACCAAAATCCATGAATACTCATGTCTCATTAAATGCAAAGGCATAGTAAAATGATGCCGTGTGTGTGTGTGTGTGTGTGTGTGTGTGTGTGTGTATGAATGAATGAATGAATGAAATTCAAGGTCTACTTTTGGGATTCTTTTTTTAGGGGAGAGATATTTTCAAACCATAGATTATTGAATCCAGGATAAAGGCTCCATGGATCCAAAGGACCCACAGTACAAAACTGATCAAAGAGACTTCAGAGGGGAATAAAAATGCAATGGTCTGAGACACAATTACAATGTACACACACAGCATTAAAATGAGCTCCCAACAATATGGTCAGCCTACTTCTTAAAAGAGACTGTTATGGGATATACTCATCACTGCTCCAAAAACCAAGCTCTTGGGTTGTGCAAAAGCTATGAATAGATTCCCCACATCGATACAAGCAATTTTTATTACCTTCTATTTATACTATTATAATTCAGTTTGTGATGTTTTACTCTATACCAGGGGTCCTCAAACTAAGGCCCAGGGGGCGGATGCGGCCCTCCAAGGTTATTTACACGGCCCTCGCTCAGGGTCAACCTAAGTCTGAAACGACTTGAAAGCACAGAACAACAACAATCCTATCTCATCAGCCAAAAGCAGGCCCACACTTTCCATTGAAATACTAATAAGTTTATATTTGTTAAAATTGTTCTTCATTTTAATTATTTATTGTTTTAAGTGTTTGGGGTTTTTTTTTGCACTACAAATAAAATATGTGCAGTGTGCATAGGAATTCATTCAAGTTTTTTTCAAATTATAATCCGGCCCTCCAACAGTTTGAAGGACTGTGACCTGGCCCTCTGTATAAAAAGTTTGTGGACCTCTGCGACCTCTGCTCTATACCAAAGCAAAGATGGCAAAAGAAGTTCACATTTTATAAATATCCAGGTTTGCCAAGGGGCATCTTTTATTCCCACAGAGACACACAGATTCAAACTCACTGACTAGATCTGCGACATCCACAGCAGCTGCCAGCAACTCAAAGTCCCATATAATTGTAGCCACATCTGGTGTTAATTACAGTTCTGGCACTTTTAGCAATCTTTCGCAAATGATGCTGTTCATGTTCAGCCAAAATCTATTTTTGCAAAACTGTTTTTGTTGACCTTCATTTGAAAATGTATAAGACCAAAGCATCAAGCTATTTTACTTATTCTGTGCCACATTTACTATGTTGCAAGCCCTTAATAAGAAATAAGAACTGAATAACCCATTATAAACACCCCTTCCACCTGTGTGTATGTGTCACGCTTGTGGATTTGATTGTTCATGAATTTGATTAATATGTTCTCTCTGCAAATCTCTAGATTCTCCAGCATGACTCTGCAGTCAACTTCTCGTTCATTACTGACCTTGTGTGGTAATGTTTAAGGGTTCAACATACAATTCTGGCCTGCCAATAGTTAGGAGACATTCTCCGATGAGATTCTACTGGATTTGTGAATGACAGGATGCACCTGATACAAATAAAAGTTACTGAAAAAATTCCCTTAATTGATCACAACCTGCAGCCTTTGTCTTGTGAAAGTTCTCCGTGATCAAGGTGATCATCATGCATTTCAAATTCCTCACTCAATGAGAGAACTTTCGGCCAGTGTCCAAACTCCCCTACTTGGGCAAAGTCTTGGAATGTGTGATGGACTTGCAATTCCAAGTGTTCTTGGAGGAAACCGACTATCTAGACCAGTAGTTCTCATCCTGTGGGTCCCCAGGTGTTTTGGCATACAACTCCCAGAAATCCAAGCCAGTTTACCAGTTGGTAGGATTTCTGGGAGTTGAAGACCAAAATATCTGGAGACCCACAGGTTGAGAACCACTGATCTAGATCCCTCACAGTTTGGCTTCAGCCTGAGGCATGGAACTGAAACAGTCTTGGTTATCTTAGTAGATGATCTATGTCAGGAACTGGACTGGGGGAGTGTGTTCTTGTTGGTTCTCCTGGACTTCTCAGCAGCCTTCGATACCATAGACCATGTTATCTTTCTGGGTCATCTCTCAGGAATGGGCCTTGGAGGTACTGTTTTACAGTGGCTCTGGTCCTTCCTGGAGGATTGTTTCCAGAAGTTGTTGTTGGAGGACACCTACTCAGCCCTGCAGCCTATGTCTTGCGAGGTCCTGCAGGGCTCTCCAGGAGTACAACCCTCACAATTACTTGCCACATGTCATGCTGGCAGACATTTGGGCTCTTTCAAGAGTTGGACAGTTCAAATTCAGTTTAAAGTTAAAGGACATAAGAAGAGGCCCCGGAGCTTCCCACCAGCAGAAGGCACTTGCACATCCAGCTGAACAGGAACAAACAGAACTGACCACTGTCTTTCTTACTGTAGTGAAAAATATATATAGTTTTCATTTATATTACATGGAAAGGCAGCACTCGACTGTATAGATATCAGACCGCTTTACTTTGGAGGGGGTTTGCTGTCCATGCTCAATCTAAAGTACAGGTTCACTGAAGTGCTGAAGCATTCCCCAACTTTGCTTAATGCAGGGTTAAAATGTCTCAACCACAGTAAGAACAAGGAACCCCTGGACATTATCTAGACATCCAGATTCAGCTTCTGATCCACTTCAGGGCTGGTGTAGGCATGCCCATAGTATGGACCTCTGACCCCTTCTACACTGCCCTAGATCCCAGGATCGGATACCAGATTATCTGCTGAAAACTGAATGAGGGTGAACAATTTGAAATTGAATCTAGACATGGTAGAGGTACTTCTGGTGAGTCGAAAGGCTGAACAGGTTATAGGGTTAAAGCCTGTGCTGGACGGGGTTACACTCCCCTTGAAGACACAGGTCCACAGCTTTGGGAGTGATCCTAGGTTCATTGCTATGCCAGGAACCCCAGGTTTCGGTGGTGGCCAGGGGAGCTTTCACACAATTAAAATTTGTGTGCCAATTGCACTCATACCTTGGGAAGTCAGACTTGGCCATGGTGTCACATCCCAAATAGATTACTGCAATGCACTCTACGTGGGTTTGCCATGGAAGACTGTTTGGAAGCTTTAAATGGTCCAATGGGTGGTAGCCAGATTGTTCACTGGAGCAGTGTAAAGGGAGCACACAAATAATAAATAAATTCAACTTTGAAGTTGTTTCCGGTGTGGGACAGGTAAATAGCCTAGGAAACACTATGTAGATTAGAATGGGAAGTTTCTGCAGACTTCTCCATCAGCAATCTGAATATTTTGAATCTCAGTGGTATCTCTGGCATAACCTTCAGCACAGCCACAGGTTTCCACTCGAACCAGATGGAGTTCAATATTATTAACTGCAGTGTTTGAGTTCTAGCGGCACTAGAGCACTTGGAGATTTCTAAAGGCATTTTTGGGTTCCCCAATGTGATTTTTATGGTCAACTTCTAGTAGACATTTGTGCTGATGGAACTAGATGAAGGTATTCTCCCAGGTAAAAAAATAGTATTTTGTTTATTTGCAGTTTTCCCCTTTTACAGGAATCCTATAACCCATAATCCAATGAATATGGAGAGCTAACCATACTACTTTTCTCAATGAAAGTGTTTTTGTTGAGGACCTCGTAATTCATCTGTTATTAATGTTGGCAACTATAAATGCACAATCCACTACCTATGTACTGTGCGCATATCTGTCACAATTGCTAGGGGAATGGAGTTTTGCCCAAAGGCTCCCACCCATCTGTTGTTCCAGAAGTTTTGCATAGGTGAGTATTAGATACCTCCTTGCACAGCATCCCCCAAACCGCATACATTTGTTTAACCAGTGGTTAAACTTGTTTATATCAACTGGATTCTAATTACCCTGTACCCTGTGTTTGAAAAAGTGTCAGAACCACACAAGAAATGTGATGTCCTAGTGCAATCCCATCATTCATTTGCACACAGAAGAGCAAATTTCCTGAACGTTGATAAACAGGCTTCAGAGATATGCAGAAAGACATTTCCCAAACAAATTTGGTGATACTGTATATTGCAAAATACTACAATCTGCAAAATACTAACTGATCTCCTAGGTCTTTGATGCAATCCAATATTAATGACACAGATTAGATAAAGTTGTAGATATTACCTTTAAAGAAAAGGAGAGTTAGATGAAACACAACTAATTCAAATTAATGCTTCAATGAGAATTAATTAAAATATTCAACTCAGTGTACTCTCACAGAAAGCTTAACATGGATAAACATGTTATTATACTTCCTTAATTCCTAGTTTTGTTGAAAGATTATTCCCTAATCTGAATATTTAAATAAGCAAATGCAAATGCTTATCTCTGACTCACTCTCCACTCCATCTAAAATATGTAGTACAATTATTAGATTTACACACACACAAATAAAATGTGCTTTAGAGAAGATACAAGCTTTTAAAAAAACTGGTACACTGAAATCCAAATTCTGATTACCATGATGGATTTTTAAACATAATATCAGACAATTAATATTACATGGCGACTCACAAACTGGCATGGACCACATCTGCTGCAATTTCTGTGTTCAGGTTAAGTTCAATCAAATTCTCAGGTTCAAGTGGAAGATATCTCCCAAATAAACTTTATCAAGTTATTTGAAAATCACTGGACACTGCTAAATTGGATTAAACCCTTGTTTAGGAGCAGGCAGCCTATGGCTTGCTCCTAAAGTACAACAATCAAGTAAACTGCCTTCTCACAAGGTGTTGTTCATGCATTTAATGAACACAATGAAGGTAAATTCTTTGTGTTCTCAGTGGACAATGCAGGACCTTCTTATGGAGATACTCCAAGTGGCCAACTTCTGGCCAAAGGACATTTAGCATAATGCTAAGTTTTTAACTTTGGTTTTGTTTTTAATTACATTATAACTGTGCTCAATTCACTTCTGACACAATAAATAAATAAATCTGATGACCTTGGCCCCAGCTACTATTGAGTCGCCTTACTCATGTAACCAATAGTCCTTAATTGAATAGTAAGAAAAGCAAAATCCAGCCTGAAATGCCTTTCTATGGGAAGACCATGAGAAGCCATGCTATTATTTCCTTGTTTCCTATAAGAACTTGTCATAGCAAAAAAGCAAGTGAATAGTGGGAACCATCTAGAGATACATCTTTGCTTGTTTTGTTCTTTATTTATTTATTTACTACATTTATATCCCGCCCTTCTCACCTCAACAAAAGGACTCAGAATGGTCTCACAGAAAGGCAGCAATTTGATGCTGTACACAAACATAAATACAGTGAAAATAAACATATGCACTGAGACAAAAAAATCAACAACAATATTCAAACAATTGTTAAAATCACGTTATCCAGAGTCAAATCCAAGTCCATTCCAAGACTGTGTGCAAGACTGGCAAATCTGGAAAGTTTTTTCTCTGCTTGGTGAGATTACAAATTCTTTGAGCACTTTCTAGTTGCCCCTTCCTGTTCTAATGTTTTAAAGCACCATTTCAACAAGGAGGGAGGAAATGCATCTAGAAGTGTAACTCATAATTCTCAAAGGCCAATAGACAAGGTCTGCACTTCAATTTAACAGATCAAACCTTTCAATTACATTTAAATCTGGGATTATCCTAAATTACTGTTGCTTCCTGGAAGTGGGGGGAGAGTGAAATTAAATCATAAATATTTGAGCCACACAATCCTGGCATGCAACAGGAACAGGACATAGCTATCTGTTTTTATAAAAAGCTTTATTAAATCCCCATGTACTTTAAATCTGTTTTGATTTTCCATCTCTCTTATTCTATTTTAATTAGTCTAAAACATAATAAAACAACAGCAAGTGGGCGTAAAGTATTCGGTTTTTAATTTGGTAACCCTACCAAAATATTTAGAAGCTACTGAACTTGAATTAAAAGTACCATCAAGACCTGTATCCTAGACCAGGAAGTTGTCATTCTAAGGTCCAATGAATTAGGTTTGGTAGTATTATAAGAATGGGATTTGTATGAAAGTGCTTTTAAATGCATCTTTCTCTCATCTGTGATGATGGCTTATTTCAGTCAATTTAACTCAGAAATTCTGGATAAGCAATCATGTTTGATAGGAACCCATAAACTAAAATGACGAGGAAAGCTTTACAACAAGCAGAGACAGTAAAATAACTGAAAGAAAAAGACTGCACAAAAGAAATGTTTGAAAATGTTTGTGACATCAATAAGAAGTCAGGTAGCCCAAGAAAGGAGGAAAGCAAAAGGAAACAGTGAGAGGGGGAGATATGCCCAATTAAATGCGCAATTCCAGAGGTTAGCCAGAAGAGATAAGGAACTATTTTTAAACAAGCAATGCATGGAAGTGGAAGAAGACAACAGAATAGGAAGGACAAGAGACCTCTTCCAGAAAATTAGAAACATTGGAAGTAAATTTCAGGCAAAAATTGGCATGATAAGAAACAAAGATGGCAGGGACCTAACAGAAGCTGAAGAAATCAAGAGAAGGCGGCGAGACTATACAGAAGATTTGTATAGGAAGGTCATGGTCACAGAGAGATAAAGGACAGGTGGGTTACAGCTCCTTTTATGTTCTTTTGGTCTCTCTGTTAGTTTTTGGTACGATCTACCACAGGATCCTTCTGGGTTGGCAGTCTGCACTGGAAGGATTGTTTTTCCAACTAAAACCAGAATACTTTCTAATGGGTATTACAGACACAAAATTAGACAGAAATAAAGATACACTCTTCAATTACAGTCTATGCACGAACATGGAGAATGAAAAAAATACCATCAGTTGATCCAATGGCTCATGAAAATAATGAATATAGACAAACTAACTCAGTTACTTGCAAATTATAGCAATAGTACCAAAAAAAGAATGGATTGTACATTATTTAATAACTATTTGAAAAAGAAAAGATGAAAATGATACTATAGCTTTGGTCGGCCCCTCTTCCTTTTTCCTTCCATTTTCCCCAGCATCATTGTCTTCTCTAAGCTTTACTTTCTTCTCATTCTGTGGCCAAAGTCCCTAATCTTTGCCTCTACTACCCTTCCCTCCAATGAGCAGTCGGGCTTTATTTCCTGAAGTATGGACTGGTTGGATCTTCTCGTGGTCCAAGGCACTCTCAGAACTTTCCTCCAACACCACAGTTCAAAAGTCAACTCATACCCCCCAATTTTCCCTATTCTGTTTCCCTATATATTTCCCTCTTTATAGGTTTGTAGGATTGTTTTTCTTCTTTTTCTTTTTTCTTTCTTGTTTGTTTCTTTTTTTTTTCTTATCTCTTATCTTACAGTGTTTCTCACCCTTCCTGATGCCGCAACCCCTTAATACAGTTCCTCATTTTGTGGTGACCCCCAACCACAATATTATTTTCGTTGCTACTTCATAACTGTAATTTTGCTAGACGAAACTTGGTACCAATACTCAATATGCCCAAATGTGAACACTGGTGGATATTGGGGAAAATATACCTTGGGAGTTGTAGTTGCTGGGATTTACAGTTTTCCTACATTCAAAGAGCATTTTGAACTCCACCAATGGTGGAATCGAACCAAACTTGGCACACAGAACTCCCATGACCAACTTAAATATACTGGAAGGGTTTGGGGGGCATTGCCCTTGAGTTTTGAAGTGTTAGTTCACCCTCATCCAGAGTGCAGGAGGAGGGCTATTGGTGGGAGGATTCACCATCTGTTTCCAAAAAGGAAGAGAAAGATAGGCAGAAAGATCTTCATCCTTCTCTACCAAAGGGGTTCCTAAGACAATCAGAAATATGTTTTCTGATGGTGTTTGGTGACCCCTCTGAAACCCCCCTTGCGACTTCCCCAGGGTTCCCGACTCCCAGGTTGAGAAACACCTGTAGATAGCAGCCCCAGTTTTTAACAAATAATTCCTTTCCCTCACCTGCTTTCCCCCTTTTTATGATAGTGTATAAATAGCCTTATCTATATACATAAAAATGTAATGTTCGTTTGTGGGATTAGCATAACTCAAAAAACACTGGACAAATTGACACCAAATTTGGACACAATACACCTATCAGGCCAACGAGTGAGCATCACTCATAAAAATATTGAAAAAACATAGCATAAGGGACTTAAAAAGCCAAAAAACAAAAATACATTACAATGTATGTGCATAAGCACACAAATACACATATACACTTACTTACTTACTTACTTACTTACTTAGGCGATCCCTCGTTGGACGAGTAAGATGGTCTTCCATCATGGGTTTCCTTGTGGGTCCGCATGTGGCTGTGGAGCCCTATTCTTGCTCTGCATCTTCTTCCGCAGTGAGGGCATTGGTTTCCAGGTGGAAGGCGGTCCCGGTCGGGGTTGGCTTGACGCGCCTTCCTCCTGGCACGTTTCTCTCTTTCGCCCTCCACTCGTGCCTCCTCGAATTCTGCAGCACTGCTGGTCACAGCTGACCTCCAGCTGGAGCGCTCAAGGGCCAGGGCCTCCCAGTTTTCAGTGTATATGCCAGAGTTTTTAAGGTTGGCTTTGAGCCCATCTTTAAATCTCTTTTCCTGTCCACCAACATTCCGTTTTCCGTTCTTGAGTTCGGAGTAGAGCAACTGCTTTGGGAGACGGTGGTCAGGCATCCGGACAACGTGGCCTGTCCAGCGGAGTTGATGTTGGAGGACCATTGCTTCGATGCTGGTGGTCTTTGCTTCTTCCAGCACGCTGACGTTTCTCCGCTTGTCTTCCCAGGAGATTTGCAGGATTTTCCGGAGGCAGCGCTGATGGAATCGTTCCAGGAGCTGCATGTGACGTCTGTAGACAGTCCACGTCTCACAGGCATAGAGCAGTGTTGGGAGGACAATAGCTTTATAGACAAGCACCTTAGTATCCCTACGGATGTCCCGGTCCTCAAACACTCTCTGCTTCATTCGGGAAAATGCTGCACTTGCAGAGCTCAGGCGGTGTTGTATTTCGGCGTCGATGTTGACTTTGGTGGAGAGGTGGCTGCCAAGGTAGCGGAAATGGTCGACATTTTCTAATGTTACACCATTAAGCTGTATCTCTGGCATTGGAGAGGGGGCGGCTGGTGACTGCTGGAACAGCACTTTGGTTTTCTCGATGTTCAGTGACAGGCCAAGCTTTGTGTATGCTTCTGCAAAGGTGTTGAGAGTGGCTTGTAGATCTTCTTCTGTATGCGCACAGACGACATTGTCATCAGCATACTGGAGTTCTATAACAGATGTTGTTGTGACCTTGGTTTTGGCTTTCAGTCTGCTGAGGTTAAATAGCTTGCCGTCTGTCCGATAGATGATTTCCACTCCGGTGGGAAGCTTCCCATCAACAAGGTGTAGTATCATGGCGATGAAGATGGAGAATAGAGTTGGGGCAATAACACATCCCTGTTTGACACCCGATTCCACCTTAAATGGGTCACTTTGGGAGCCATTGCTGTCCAAGACTGTTGCCATCATGTCATCATGGAGGAGCCGCAGGATGTTCACAAATTTGCTTGGGCACCCGATCTTTTGGAGGATGGTCCAGAGAGCGCTGCGATTCACTGTGTCGAATGCCTTTGCAAGGTCGATGAATGCCATGTACAGAGGTTGGTTTTGTTCTCTGCATTTTTCTTGGAGCTGTCGTGCAGTGAAGATCATGTCCACAGTTCCTCTGGAGGGGCGGAAGCCGTTCTGGGATTCTGGGAGGGTGTCTTCTGAGAGGGGCAGAAGGCGGTTTGCAAGGATTCTTGCGAGGATTTTTCCAGCAGAGGTTAGAAGGGAGATACCTCGATAGTTTCCGCAGTCTGTTCTTTCCCCTTTTTTGAAGAGGGTGATGATGGTGGCATCCTTGAAGTCTGCTGGGATTTTCTCGGTCACCCACACTTTTTCTATGAGCTGGTGGAGTTGGTGTGTCAGCGCAGGTCCTCCCTCTTTAAAGATTTCAGCAGGGATCCCATCCGGTCCGCTGGCTTTGTTGTTCTTTTGTTGGCTGATGGCATTGCTGACTTCTTCCAAACTAGGCAGTACTGCAAGCTCATCCCTGGTTTGTTGTTGTGGGATTTGTGAGAGGACCTCTTCGGCCACACTGGAGCTGCGGTTTAGGAGGCTTTGGTAGTGTTCTTTCCAACGTAGTGCAATTGACTTTTGGTCCTTCAGGAGTCTGGTTCCGTCTGATGAGCGTAGAGGCTGTATGCCATGGTTTCTTGGCCCATAGATGACCTTTGTGGCTTTGAAAAATCCTTGAGCATTATGGGTATCTGCCAGGTGTTGGATTTCTTCAGCCTTCTTTGTCCACCAGATGTTCTTGAGTTCTCTTGTCCTTCTTTGGACCTCAGCTTTTGCACTGGCGTAGATCTTTTTCTTAGCAGCACAGTTGATGTCTCTCTGCCATGTTTGGAAGGCTTTCCTTTTCTTGTCGATTAGCTGTTGGATCTCGATGTCATTTTCGTCAAACCAGTCTTGATGTTTCTTGGCTTGGTATCCAATAGTTTCTTCGCAGGCTTGGATGATGGAGGTCTTCAGTTTGTTCCAATGTTCCTCAACATTTTCGGGGTGTACTGTGGGTAGATGGTCCTTGAGTGCTGTTTGGAGATGGGCTCGCCTGGAGGGCTCCTGAAGGGCTTGGGTGTTCATTTTGCGCCTTGTCTTCCTTCCTTGGAGTCTGCGCTTGGGGGCGATCTTGATAGCCATCGTGGATCGAATTAGCCTGTGGTCGGTCCAGCAGTCGTCAGCACCTGTCATGGCTCTTGTGAGGAGTACGTCACGGCGGTCTCTGGCACGTGTGATTACATAGTCTAAGAGGTGCCAATGCTTTGACCGGGGGTGCTTCCATGATGTCTTGAACTTGTTTTTCTGGCGGAAGAGCGTGTTGGTGATGACAAGGTTGTGCTCCGCACATTTGGTGAGAAGCAGGATGCCATTCGAGTTGCTGTTTCCAACCCCGTCTTTTCCACAGGTCGAAGTCTCGCCCGACTCTTGCATTGAAGTCCCCCAGGAGAATGATTTTGTCCTCCTTAGGTATCCCCGATAGGACAGTGTCCAGCTGATAGTAGAATTTCTCCTTGATGTCTTCATCAGCGTCTAGTGTTGGTGCATAGGCACTTATGATGGTTGCCCGTTGGTTTTTGGCAAGATCAATTCGGAGGGTGGAGAGTCGTTCGTTGATGCCAGTGGGTGCTTCGGACAGATGTTTCATCAGATCATTTCTGATGGCGAAGCCAACTCCGTGCATTCTTTTGTCTTTTTCGGGCAGTCCCTTCCAGAAGAAGGTGTAGCCTCCTTTTTCTTCCTTCAGCTGTCCCTCTCCTGCTCTCCGGGTCTCCTGAAGGGCTGCTATGTCGATGTTGAAGCGTCCCAGCTCCCTTGCAATGATGGCAGTTCTGCGTTCGGGGCGTTCACTGTCACTGTTGTCCATCAGTGTCCGTACGTTCCACGTACCGAAGTTCATTTTCCTTTTTTGGCCGCAGGGTGGTGACCCCACTGGACGCAGCAGTCCAGTCAGGGATAAGTGAGGCAGACTATGTTTAGGGCACCTTTTCTAGCCCCCTCCCCATGTGGGGTGAGCAGAGTGGGTCCTAAAAAGGGCTGCTCAGTCGCGGATACAGCTGCCGAACTACTCAACTGCCTCGGACCTTGAGGTAGAACGACTGAGTCCGTACCCACCGCCCATGTGCCAGTCTGTGACTAGGGGCTTCCAGATTTCACAGTCCTGCCCCCGTCGCCACTCGCTGATCGCCATGGGACTTTGGTTGCTTGGTTTTTATTTTCTTTGGAAGACGCCTGTGCGTGGGTTTTTTTAATGTGTGGAGGTCAGTGCACAACTGAACAACACACAGTCTTCACAGATGAGGTTCCACTGGTGATGTAGTTTAACACAATGACCGTGGCTTCTCAGTCTGTTGCAGCCTTCTTCCGCCTTCGCAGCCGTTGTAACATGTGCCATGTTATCCTCCGCCTGCTCCGCCGTTGAGGTCTTTGGGTCTTCGGACTGTGCTTGGTCTGGGACCTCCCCCGCGGCCACTCCTGGGAGTGCAGGACTCCAGTTGTTGTGCCCACAGGTTCATCGGAACACACAAGCCCCCTCACCACGACAAGGTGACAGTCCATCGAGGGGGACATATACACAAATATATATATACACAAATACATATACACAAATATATACACACACACATATTATACACATATATGCAAACACAAAAAAACATATACACAGACCGGGCCACAGCAAAGCGTAGCAGGGAATGGCTAGTTAATTTTTTAAATATTCCAAAAAAAGAAGACGGGGTGAAACGTCAGGCGAGAATGCTTCTGGAACATGGCGATACAGCCCAGAAAACTCATAGCAACCCCGTTTTCTGTGAAAATCGCACACCACCAGCTTTATTCATCAGCTTAATAGGACAAATAAAACCAGGCAGTAGCAGTAATGTATAATGCTAACAGACATTTATCCTTTGGGTTTGTGAGTATATTCACTTGAAGGAGTTAACTGGCTATTCAAAGAGTGAAAATCCCCAAATCAATTGGCTGACAAAGTATCCTATCTAGCATTGTAAGGCAATGGAGAGCTTTGCTTCTGAAGCTTAGTTATAGAAAGAGAATAATGCTGCAATGTCTAAGTCATGTTCAGATTTATGCAGTGTCTTAGTGGAAACCGCATTAAGATTCCATTTAAAACGGGTATCAGTTCTACACTTATATCTGAAAATCTGATCAGGAAACGTCAACTTATTTCAGGCCAAACTGGCTGAACCTGATGCCCTCTGGCTTTTTCTAATCAAGATTTGGAATCAAATTCAATAGAGCAAAGTATTTTTAAAGTCTCATTCTTCATCTCCAAAATTTGGGGTGACCTTCGAAGGAACATAAGAAGTCTTTCGATCCTGAAAGACTATTGAAGGGGGAAGCAGGGAGTCTTTGCTGCGTAATTTATAGTTTGTGTCATTAAAAGTATCTGAAAAGCAGCATCTTTGCAGAAGGATTTTTTTAATCTACAGGATGAATTCTCAAGGGTAACATAAGCTTAGTTTACAAAGCAAAGATCATTGCTATCGAAGCAGAAGGCACTTTTTAAGGCTTCAGCCTTTTTCTGAAGACAGATGGAGGGGATTACTGCACAGATACCAGATTGTTCCATTAATATTAAGGACAGTTCAGGAAAGGTTTCTGACTTTAATATTGTATATATTCCCAGTGTCTGGGATAAAACTAATTTATTTTATTTTTTAAAAGGCCTCAACAAGCTGTGTATGAATTCTTATTGCCTGCTGACCCTTCCAACCATTTAAAGTCTGTTCCCACAAGCTTAAGGTTTCTGAAAGCTTCCTGCTAAAACTGATTTCTCCAAGGCAGCATTCTTAATGGACAAATCTCACTCACTAGTGTTATTTTAAACTAGCTTGGGTACCCAGCGTTACCCCGGTTAATTTTAAAAAGTCATTTTTAATTGTACAAAATGCATACGTTTGTGGGTGAACTACAACTCACACATCATGCCAGGTCAACTCTGAAAAACTCCATCAATAAAGTTTGTTATGTTGGGCAAGTTTGCTCTCTAGATGTCTCATCGGTGGGGTTCAGTGTGCTCTCTGGCTGTAGGGTAAACTACAATTCCCACTATGGTGAATCGGTCCCCCTCACGCCCCTAAAGTAGGTTGAGTTAGTCATAGGGGTTCTGTGTGCCAAGTTTGGTCCAGGTCCATCATCGATGGAGGTCAATATTTCTCTGGTTCTGGGTGACAACTCCCAGAATGGAAGGTCAAACTCCTCCAATAATCAAATTTCAGCATATCAGGTATGTGTGCCAAGTCTGGTCAAGATCCATGGGTGTTTGGGTTCACAGTGCTCTGTGGATGTAGGTGAACTACAACCCTCCCCCCCCCCCCCCAAATCAAGGTGAATTTTCCCCAAAAACCTTTGTGTGCAAAATTGGGCCAATTCCAACTTTGGTGGAGTTCAGAGTGCTCACTGATTGCAGGTGAACTCTAAACCCCAATATGTCCATTCCAATTCCCCTCAAAATCCACCAGTATTCAAATTTGGGCATATAGGGTATGCATGAAAAGTTTGATCCAGATCCATCATTGTTTGGGTTCATAGTGCACTCTGGATGTAGGCGAACTACAACACTTATAAATCCAAAGACCTCCAGTATGTTTTGTTGATCATAGGGGTTCTGTGTGCCACGTTAGCTCCAGGTCCATTGTTGGCAGAGTTCAGAGTGCTCTTAGACTGCAGGTGAACTATACCTACATTTTCCTATAAATCATGAATTCTCCCTAAACTTCTCTAGTATGTTCAGTTGCTGATCAGTTCCTCCGTTTGCTGTGTGCCATAGAAAAGAATAGGAAAGGTTTAAGGGAGAGGCAGTAGGCGGGGTTATGCCAATTCCACACCAATTGTGAAGTAAGAAACACTGGGATGTCTGTGGTGGAGGAAATACATAAAATCTAGGATGAAATTGTCCCTGTACAAAAGTTGTGTGGTGGGCAGTATGGTGCTTGTGGAGGACATTGGCTCTTGTACATGTTCACGGTGCTCACTATAACCTGCCATGTCATTGGAGGGAGGGTCGTTGATAACTTCTGAGTTTGGGAAGTTATAGCTGTTTGTGGAGGCAAGAGCTTATCTGTCGAAGTGGACACCGTAGCCACACATACACATATTTTCACTTTTCTTATGCATATATATATTACTACAACACCAAAAGAAACAGGGAACTAGATTTGGGGAAAATCTTGAATATTCAAGAACGGAAAAGAATATGGAATGTGTGCATTTAAAAATATGTCTATAAGAATTAAAGAAAATTGTTATAAAATAATATGAAGGTGGTATTTAACTCCAGTTAGATTAAATAAGGTAGACAAGAAATATCCAAACCAACGTTCAGCTTTCTGGAGACCATGGCTTGAATTGTCACTTGGCCATGAAAACCCCTTCGCCATCAGAGGACGCTGGTGCCACAATAAACTACAAATCCATGATTCCATAGGATGGAACTATGGCCTCATCTGCACTGCCAAATAATGAAGTTTCGAAATGTGGATTAACTGCATTGAACTGGATTATATGACAGTGTAGACTCGTATAATCCAGTTCAATGCAGTTCAGTCAGCATTATATGAAGCCTCTCCTACACTGCCATATAAAATCCAGATTATCTGCTTTGAACTGAATTATATGGCAGTGTAGACACATATAATCCAGTTCAAAGCAAATAATCGATTCAGAAACTGGTTTATATGGCAATATAGATTCAACCTGAGTCTACGCTGACATTTATAATACAGTTTGAGTGGCATGTTTATGGCAGTGTAAGATGGGGCCTAAGGCAGTTAAAGTGGTATCAAACCACTATAATTTTGCAGTGTGGATTGCCTCAGAATCTTCACTTCTGCAGACTAAACAGCCAGTTCCCTCACCCATTCTCATGGGCCTTAAATTCTAGACTTTCTGTAATCTTAATTACCCTCTTCCAGAAACACTTAAATTTGTTTGTATCCTTGTTGATTCCTGCTGCAGCATACAGCGTTCCAGCTGAGGCCTGAGCAAAGCAGAGTAGAGATCTCTTATTTCCCTTTAATAGTATGCAAAGTTGTGTTGAGGCAACCTTGAATTGGGTTCACTTATTTTTTTTGCCTCTACATTGCTATTGTACAAATCTTGCCTCTACTCTACTAGCTCGTTGTAGGGTACATTGTCAAAAGCTTTATTGAAATCAAGCTGTATTTAGCCACAGCATTTTTGTGGCATGCTTAGTTTGTATAAGAGAGAATTTTATTCATTGCTTGTCATGACTCAAAAACAAGTCATAACATGACTAGTTTCTGAAAAGCCCACATTGGTTCTTGGTTACAATAGCATTCTTTTCAAAGTCTTCATAGATTGATTTTTTTAGTGACTTTTCTTGGTATTGCTGTCAATTGGACAGGTCAACAATTGCCTTGGTCCTTCTCCCCCACACCTTTCAAAAGATTATGATGATGCTTTTGCCATTAGTTTGTACAATCGTCTCTTCCAAAAAAATAAGAAGAAGAAAACACAGAAGGGACTCAGAGTGGTCTACAGCATATAGACAGGCACAGGCAAAGGCAAACATTCAAGGCCTTGTTACTGTGAAATACAATGAGACACAAATAACATGGACAAAGGCAAAGGCTTCTCCTTTCATTCCTGGCTCTTGGAAACGGTTATCAACATTGGCTCTGAGATTCTTTCCGCAATTTTAGGTGCAATTCATCTGTCCTTGAAAGTTTTCCAGCAGTTTTTCTATACATATATATTTTGGACTGGGGTTCCTCACTCCCAACTTATTTTATTTTTATTTTCACCATTTTAAAAACAGCCTCTGTTTTGGAAGATAGTTGATGCAAGTGTTGCACATTTCTGCCTACTTGCTGTCATTTATTGACAACTGTCCATCTTCTACATGCAGATGACCTACTGCTTCCTTGTTCTTCCTCTTGTTCTGAACCAAGCCAAAGGTATCTTTTAAAGTATTTTTAAAATCATCTCTTTAGATAATAAACTGTATCACTCCCATATTTACAAATATTATAATTTACTAAAGAAGTGCCACAATACCCACAAAATAATAGTACATAAAGTAGTCCACTGATGCATGTTAACACCTGGAAACAGGCATGTAGCCTGGGAGGGGGGGGGGGGCTTCAGGGGCTTCAGCCCCCACCCCACCCAAATTCTCAGGGTGGTCCATGAGAAGGCCTTACTGGTACATTATTTAAACTGCTATGTTTATTCATATCATGATTTGATCACCATGCTCAATATATCCCATATGCATGGAGGTATTGGGGTAATGATACAAAAGGTTTGCTAGCGTAGATCCTCACCCCCCACCCTCCCCCGAATCAAAATCCTGGCTCGGGCCTGTCCGGAAATAATGTTCTAAAGTCTAGAACTAGATCGGATCATAAATAAAAACAATTAAGCAGATTTAATTTTTCTCATTTTAAATGTTTAGCACTAAAATGCCATTTACAGCTTTACAGGCCCGTAGCCAAAATTTCGATTCTGGGGGGGGGGGTGAGTTTTTTTCAGGGGGGTTTCGGGGGGGCTGAGTCTGAGTGAAAGAGGGTCTACCCTAGCAAACCTTTTGTATCATTACCCCAATACCCCCATGCATATGGGATATATTGAGTATGGCGATCAGATCATGATATGAATAAACATAACAGTTTAAATAATGCACCAGTGAGGCCTTTTGGCGAACCACCATGACAAGCCCCCCCCCCCCCCCCCCGGCTACATGCCTGCAGCTTTATTATGGTACACACACAAAAAAAGAAATATCCATGTATTTTGAGAACTTAATTTTTTTTTTAAAAAAAGAATCATGCTATTTGAAACCAAATAGAGGAAATTTTAGCAAAAGGTTTTAAGACTAGTAAGTGTTTAAATTACCATCAAATAAAAATGCTAAAGGAGTGAAACCTGCTTAGTCTCACTTAAATGCTAATACATAATGTTGGAAATAGCAACCTTCTACTAGCCTCCTATACTAGTTATTTGTTATATATATAATTCAGATTGCTTACTATATTGTATATGTGTGTATTGATATAGAGTTTTCCTTAAGTCTATGTTGTGGGAGTGACTGCAGACCATGTGATCAGATCTGGGACTATTCAGATCTCAGGCTCCATTTTAGAAAGACAGAGACTCCATTAGAGTACAGAACAGAGAGATGCTTTAGACCAGGGGTCCTCAAACATTTTAAACAGAGGGCCAGGTCACAATCCCTCAAACTGTTGGAGGGCCAGATTATAATTTGAAAAAGCATGAATGAATTCCTATGCCCACTGCACATATACTATTTGTAGTGCAAAAACACTTAAAACAATACAATCATTAAAATGAAGAACAATTTTAACAAATATAAACTTATTAGTATTTCAATGGGAAGTGTAGGCCTGCTTTTGGCTGATGAGATAGGATTGTTGTTGTGTGCTTTCAAGTAGTTTCAGACTTAGGTTGACTCTGAGCGAGGGCCATATTCAGCCCTTGGGCCTTAGTTTGAGGACCCCTGCTTTAGACTTTGGATTGTTAAGATCATAAGAAAGAAGCCTGTGTTATCTACACAGAGAAACTACTTCAAATCCTATCTATAACTGGATTGATAATAAATGGACCTGTATGCTGAATACATGAAGTTTGTAAGTAAATCAATCATATTAATTATAATTTTTGTCTCTTGAGAGCATGATTTAAACCAAGATGTTTTAAGGGAGAGTAATTTTTTTGGACAACTGAAAATAACACTTCTGAAACTCTGCTGTTTTTGTGCATCTTTGTTCTTAACAGTTCAAAGGGATAATAAGGGATTTCAGTCTAACAGCTGAGACACCTAAATTGCCTTGCATGAATACTAGTAGATATTTACCACTAAGGAGAAGATTGACTCAAGTGAGCTTTTAATTCTTCTCAGGAAGATCATACATTACAAAAAGTTGCCATCTCTATCAAGGTCATGCATTTCCAAAAGATTATGATTGTTCAAATAGTGTGAACACCAATTAATCAACAAAAGCCTGTGGAGATTTCTGGTTTCCCAAAAGGTTATGAATACCATTTCCCAAAATATAATGAATTGTCTATCACATTTAGTTACAATTCCCATCAAAAATTACTACATAGCAAGAGATGGAGAAAGTACACCCTAGGGACATTTTTGTGGCCGCTATATAAACAAGACCTGATTTGTATTCCATGAAAATAACTTTTCCAGTGTGCTTGTGTTACGATTTCAACATTTTATGCGAAAGTAGCAGAAGTGAAAGATTTAAGAGAACAAAAATGAATACATTCAACTGAGTGTTTTAAATGTTTTCAAGCAACGGCTACATTCAGACGTCACAAGAAACGATGATTTATCCTCCTGGCAGCCTCTGGCTCACAACCCCAGTTTTATAATTCCCGCAGAGCCCCATATTTCATGCACATATTTATATAAATACAAGTTTTCCTAGGAAGAGGAGAGATGAGGATGTCACTGATTTAGAAAGGGCTAATGATTCTGCTCTTTGTACATCAGAAGTATGTTGAAGTACAGTGAAGCGATCAGTTTTAAATGCCTCTCTTGGTTATAAATAACATTTTCCTAGGAGAGTATTATACAGAACGTAGCATCTTCTACAATAGGAAGCAATCAGTTGACCCAATTCACAAGTGAAACACAGCACTAATTAATTGCTGAGGAAATTGACATCTTTCTACTAACTGT